>NC_059376.1:33027625-33329292 GCF_019703515.2 Myxocyprinus asiaticus | reverse complement strand
CGTACACCATCAACAGCTTGACCAGCTGACATCGTTAACAGAGGAGCTTGTTAAGACTTTGCAAAGCCTCTGTTTACCAACACCAAACCCTTCAGCCTCTTCATTTAATCCAGCAGCTTACCCCACTTTACCTAGCACATTCAACACTAACCCACGCCTTGCCTCTCCTGAGAAATTCAATGGGTCACCAGGTAAATGTAAGAGATTTCTGCTCCAATGTTCTCAGTTTGTTAATCAACAACCCACACTATACCCCACTGAGGAGAGCCGCATTTCCTTTGTTTGTTTGCTGCTTACTGGTAAGGCGTTAGACTGGATTACAGTGGTGTGGAATGGTGACAGAACAATATTCCCTTCATTCAGTTACTTCCTCCAATGATTTTGTGCTGCGTTCGAACATCCAGTAGGAGGCAAAGACACTCCATGCCATGTCACAGCCAAGCCTGAGTCTGCTCCATGCCATGTCACTGCAACACCTCAGCCTGCTCCATGTCATGTCACAGCCACGCCTGAGTCTGCTTCATGTCATGTCACAGCCACGCCTGAGTCTGCTCCATGCCATGTCACAGCAATGCCTCAGCCTGCTCCATGCCATGTCACAGCCATGCCTGAGTCTGCTCCATGCCATGTCACAGCCACGCCTGAGTCTGCTCCATGCCATGTCACAGCAATGCCACAGCCTGCTCCATGCCATTTCACAGCCAAACCTCAGCCTGCTCCATGCCATGTCACAGCCACACCTCAGCCTGCTCCATGCCATGTCACAGCCACACCTCAGCCTGCTCCATGCAATGTCACAGCTAAACCTCAGCCTGCTCCATGCCATGTCACAGCCACATCTGAGTCGGCTCCATGCCAGGCCACAGTCCAGCCTTCTGTGACTCATTGCTCGAAGACCTTAACGGCCCTTATTTCCAAGTTGAATTATCCGCTATTGATATCGGTGTATAGGGCCACGAAGACCCTTCCCCACAAATTGTCAGTGCCCTTGCCTGCCACGGCCAACGAGCCAATGCCCATGCCTGCCATGGCCAACGAGCCGACGGCCACCCCTGCCACGGCCAACGAGCTGACGCCCACGCCTGCCACGGCCAACGAGCTGACGCCCAAGCCTGCCACGGCCAACGAGCTGACGCCCAAGCCTGCCACGGCCAACGAGCTGACGCCCACGCCTGCCACGGCCAACGAGCTGACACCCACGCCTGCCACGGCCAACGAGCTGACGCCCACGCCTGCCACGGCCAACGAGCTGACGCCCACGCCTGCCACGGCCAACGAGCTGACGGCCACGCCTGCCACGGCCAACGAGCTGACACCCACGCCTGCCACGGCCAACGAGCTGACGCCCACGCCTGCCACGGCCAACGAGCTGACGCCCACGTCTGCCACGGCCAACGAGCTGACGCCCACACCTGCCATGGTCAACGAGCTGGAAGCCTTGTCCATCCCAGAGCCAGTATTGCCAGTCTCATCTGTCCCAGAGCCAGCATTGCCAGCGTTGCCAGCCTCATCCGTCCCAGAGAAAGTGTTGCCAGACTTGTCCGTCCCAGAGCCAGCATTGCCAGCCTCGTCCGTCCCAGAGCCAGTGTTACCAGCCTCGTCCGTCCCAGATCTTTCGTTGCTTCGGCTGTCCGGAGGAGGAGGAGAGGAAAGGCTTCTGTTTCCAAGTCTCTGCCAGTGTTCATGACCACAGAGATCATCTCCGAGTCTCAGCCTATGTTCACGTCCACAGAGGTCGTTTCCAAGTCTCTGCCCATGATCACGATCACAGAGGTCGTTCCCGAGTCTCTGTCCATGCCCACGACCATGGAGGTTGTTCCCGAGTCTCTGTCCATATCCATGACCAAAATCAAATCAAATCACATTTATTGTCACACAGCCATATACACAAGTGCAATGGTGTGTGAAATTCTTGGGTGCAGTTCTGATCAATATAGCAGTCGTGACAGTGATGAGACATATACCAATTTACAATAACATCAAATTACTCAACACAATTTAAAGTCTAATATACACATAATTACACACAACAATTTACAAATAATAACATACACTGTACAGTATACAATACGCACAATACAGATACACATTATTCAATAAAAATAAAAAAGTATATGTAGTAGTATATATAGAATGTACAGTAGGCTGTATTGTACTGTATTGACATTCAGGCTGTCGGTTGATAGTAAGTTGTTAAGAGAGAATATTTATAATAATAATAATATAATTTATGACAGTGCGGTGTGAGATATAAGAGTGAGAGTAATAAAGTGCAGTGCTGATGTATTTTGATCGTGGGAGATCAAGAGTTCAAAAGTCTGATTGCTTAGGGGAAGAAGCTATCATGGAGTCGGCTGGTGCGGGTCCTGATGCTGCGATATCGCCTGCCTGATGGTAGCAGTGAGAACAGCCCATGGCTCGGGTGGCTGGAGTCTCTGATGATCCTCTGAGCTTTTTTCACACACCGCCTTGTATATATTTCCTGGAGGGAGGGAAGCTCACCTCCGATGATGTGTCTGGCAGTTCGCACCACCCTTTGCAGTGCTTTGCAGTTGTGGGCTGTGCTATTGCCATACCAGGCAGAGATGCAGCCAGTCAGGATGCTCTCTACAGTGCAGGTGTAGAACTGTGTGAGGATGTGGCGGTTCATTCCAAACTTCCTCAGCCATCTCAGGAGAAAGAGGTGCTGATGAGCCTTCTTCACAACGACTTCAGTGTGGATGGACCATGTGAGTTCCACAGTGATGTGGACACCCAGGAACTTGAAGCTGCTGACTCTCTCCACTGGTTCTCCATTGATGGTGATGGGACTGTGTTCTCTGTCTTTTCTTCTGAAGTCCACCACAAGCTCCTTTGTCTTACTGACATTGAGGGAGAGGTTGTGCTCCTGACACCAGTGTGTCAGAGTGTGCACCTCCACTCTGTAGGCTGTTTCATCATTGTCAGTGATCAGACCTACCACCGTCGTGTCATCAGCAAACTTAATGATGGCATTGGAGCTATGTGTTGCCACACAGTCATGTGTGTATAGGGAATACAGGAGTGGGCTGAGAACACAGCCCTGTGGGGCTCCAGTGTTGAGGGTCAGTGATGAGGAGATGTTGCTGCCTATTCCAACCACCTGGCATCTGCTTGACAGGAAGTCCAGTTGAGTTTCTCATCTAGCTTGGAGGGCACTATGGTGTTGAATGCTGAGCTGTAGTCTACAAACAGCATTCTCACATAAGTGTTCTTTTTTTCCAGGTGGGAGAGAGCAGTGTGTAGTGTAGATGCAATGGCATCATCAGTGGAGCGGTTGTTGCGGTAAGCAAACTGCAATGGGTCAAGAGAGAGAGGCAGCACAGAGCAGATGTAATCTCTGATTAGTCTTTCAAAGCATTTGCTGATGATGGGGGTCAGAGCAACAGGACGCCAGTCATTTAAGCGAGTTATTTTTGATTGCTTTGGAACAGGCACAATGGTGGATGTTTTAAAGCATGTGGGGACTACTGACAAAGAGAGGGAAAGGTTGAAAATGTCTGTGAAAACACCAACCAGCTGGTTCGCGCACACTCTGATGACGTGGCCCGGAATGCCGTCTGGGCCCGCGGCTTTGCGGATACTCACCCGTCGGAAGGATCGGGTTACATCCGCTACAGAGACGGAGAGTGAACTAACCTCTGTAGCTTCGGCCGTGAGAGCTCTCTCCGTGAGGGCGGTGTTATTTCCCTCAAAACGAGCATAAAAAGTATTTAGCACATCCGGGAGAGAGGCAGCGGTGTTCATGATGGAGTTTTTATTCCCTTTAAAGTCCGTGATGATGTTAATTCCCTGCCACATACTTCTAGAGTTGGTGGTGTTAAACTGTCCTTCAGTCTTGTTCCTGTACTGGCGTTTTGCTGTTCTGTTTTTCGGAGGGCATAACTGGCTTGTTTATGTTCCTCCGTGTTCCCGGAATTGAAAGCGGAGGTCCGCACATTAAGTGCCACGTGAACATCGCTATTTATCCATAGCTTCTGGTTCGGATAGATCCATATTGTTCTGGTTGGAACTACGTCCTCCATGCACTTTTTGATGAAACACATTACGCTATCAGCATAAACCTCGATGTCGTCATCAGAGGCGGACCGGAACATCTCCCAGTCCGTGTGATCAAAACAGTCTTGTAGCATAGAGTCTGATTGGTCCGACCAGCACTGGATTGTTCTGAGGGTGGGTGCTTCCTGTTTCAGTTTCTGCCTGTAAGCGGGCAGAAGCAAAATGGAAGAGTGGTCCGATTTGCCAAATGGTGGGTGGGGGAGGGATTTGTAGCCATCCCGGAAGGGAGAGTAGCAATAGTCCAAAACCCGTTCCCCTCGTGTGTTGAAACTAATGTGCTGGTGGTATTTTGGTGCGACTGATTTGAAACTGGCTTTATTAAAGTCCCCGGTCACAATGAACGCGGCCTCAGGTGTTGTGGCTTCTGCCACCTCTGTGAAACATAACTCTTGAAGTCTTGGGGTTTTGATGCCAGAAGATAGACTTTATTATCAGAGATAGCAAAGCCGAGTTGCTCCCAGCACAACTGACTTTCTGTATTCAAACAGGCCTATATACACATTCACCTAGGGCATGACCAATACACCCCATACATTTTGTTCTATGTCTTCAGACTGTTAGAGAACATGAAACTATTTGAGAGGCCCCTTTCCATCACTCTATGGGGCCTTATCCTATATTTCCTCTAGTGTCAAAACATGAGACTCAAGATTACCTTATATGAGTACCATATGTGATCACATATTCCATTTTGAGGGGCCTCCTTTACACAGGCTTCTACACACACAGTAAAATCCATGCTTAACCATTAGAAATAATTGTAGACAAAAATGGCTATATTTACATTGATTATACTTGATTAATTATATTTAACCTGATAAAAAATATTCCACATATCCCACCTTCACTGTCTTTATCCAGAGTGCAGTTTCATAATTCAGTTGCCTCAGTTATGCTATCTAGTGACTAAGTTAATTCACACAGTTTCATTACCAATGACCAGATTATGCAACCGTACTCCGGTGGAGATTACAGAACCAAACGTCTCCATTCAAGTTTGATTAAGAACAGATTAAAAATATTCTGTCTCCTTATCTCTTGATTAAATAGATGAAACCTATAAGCAAGTTATACTGTAATCATGAGCGTGCAATTGGTTCAGCCTTGCCTGTGGTTGTCACAGTTATGTAGAGTACATGAAACAAATATTCATTATCATATTAAGAGTTCTCTTTTTGTAGTGTAGATATCTTCAACCCAGATACTTTGCGCATCGTAGAGGGTCACCTCCGGGGAGAGGTTAGGCTAGCACTTTCATCCCGGGGCATGGCTCATCATTCATTTCATCATATATATTCATTGGAGGAATCAATTTCCTCCCAATTTGATCTTTCTGTCCATCCAGGGTAGTTGTAATTGCATTGCATTGGATCATTCACATTGATCAGTGTCATCTGCTTCACTGTTGCTTGGATCAAGAATAATTTTACTAATGGTAACACACAACAGAATATTATTCCTCCCACAAGGATTGTTATTCCAATCATTATATTAATTTTAGCCAATCGTGTACCCCATTTCTTAAACAATTCTATTTAATGGTTATAAACAAACAAGACAAACAATGCTATTCTTTAGTCACCACCATGTCTTCTTTTTCCATTCTTCATTAATATTAAAATGTACATGAGTTCAATAAAAGCATAAGTAAAAGTAATAAATCATCTTTCAATCTTTATTCTTCATTATACAAATATTCCCAGGTTTGTTTAATACTTTTTTAATAAGTCAGGCAATCATTTGTCTGCAACTGTTCTCAAAACTTTACCCCCAAATTCTATAATTAATCTTCCACACAGGGTATGATCCCCTGATGGCACAGTGACAGAATGCTTGGTATTTAACACTATGATAAGATGTTTTAATAAAGCGGTTAATAAAATGCAGTTGGGTTGAGTGGAACTCACAATTTTCGGGCAGGTTTCTTCTATACCTCCCTTTTGATGCTTCCGACCTAAAAGCATCCATCCACTTTCTTAAACCCATATCACCCCTTCCAGGATGGTGATGCCCTGCCTTATGTTGCCCCCATTTCTTGCCATTGGAGAGTCTTACCCGTCATTGGGCCATCACCTCTTGCCACTGGTCTTGATACCGCTCAGTCCTATTAGCCAATCCTTAATAATTTGGTATCAGTAAACAGATATTTTCTGTTTCAGGGAGTATCACCTGAGAACCGTCACAGCCAATAGAACCATCTACAACTGCTTAAATATGGAGATAGTTCAAAACATGGTTAAGTTCACAAAGCATTATTCAAAATTCAACAATCTATTAAAATTGTCCAAATTAAAAGTAAAAGTAAGAATGCTACAACTGAACTCATTTACAGATCATTACTTTTCATTCAAGTTGTATTTCTGCTCCTTTAGCAAACATCACAAAAGACCATGTATCATGGTGGGGACTAACATCAAAACAAAACTAAATAAAGTGTAGCCTCTGTCAAACTTTTAGGAAGCTTAATTAAAAAACATCACCTTAATTCAATAATAGTCTCTAGATAGTTTTTGAAGGTACATTTATTCTTTCATATGAACGCTAAACTGAATCTCTTATCTTTAGTATAAACACAACTTCAAAATGTCCTCTGAATATATAAAATCTTTAATCATGATGAGGAAAGCTGTTTGAACCTCTCCTTCATTTCATTGTATCTAACATCATTGCCAAATCACATCATTTTACATATAAAAAGAAAAGAAAATCAAAAGAATTTAAAACAGTTTAGAGATGTGCTTTTAGCACACTCTTCAACATCTGCTTATGTGTTTCTGTCTCAAGCAGACACTTATCAAACTTAGACTGAGAGTGTGAAAGAGTGCCGGGTGAGGGAGGAACTCGGAGGGGGACACTCCACTCCCCCACACTGTCTCCACTGTCATTACAGTCACTCCTTCTTTTTAATTTTACATCAACAATAATATATTTAAGTTATTCTTCAACAGTAAAAATAGTGATTATTATAATAATTCAATATATTAACTGCTTTCAAACTTTCCCATCTTAAATCCTCTTCAAGAAAACTTCTTCCAGAACTTTCAGTCTACTCATTCCCTACATTCTTTTGTCCATTCAAACAACATACTTAAAAAATTGTAGAAACTTTTGGTATTCCAAATCTAGGTATTACCTCTCTTGTTATAAATTTGATTAGTGTTCCTGACCCCTGAGCAGCTGATGGTACTGCTTCCAGCCATCTGCTAAGTCTGCATATTACTACAAGCATATAATGCTTTCCATGCACTTTCTTTATCATGTCCACATAATACATAACCAAATGCTTGAATGGTCCTTCTGGCACTGGTATGTGACCTATAGGTGTTTTTATTTCTTTTCTGACATTGTTTTGAGTACAGACTTCACATGTGGACAGAAAATCATGCATATAAGTATGGAGACCAATATCCCTGCTGTTTAATTTTCCTTGTCACTTCCCCCCTCGCGCAATGGTCAAACCATGTGCATCGTAAATAAAAACATTGAGAAATGTAGTTTATGCAACAATCTGTCCTTCATGAGAATGCCATATACCTTGTGAATTTTCTTTGCACCCCTATTTTCCCATGTAGTATGTTCATATGGACCTTTATTTTGAATTTGAATTATATCATCCTATTGTGGTTGTGATTCAATAATACTTCAATTGACAACCAGAAGCCTTCTTGGCTTCTAACTCTACAGCATTATTTCCCTTAATGACAAAGTCATTGCCCTTTTTGTGGGCTTGACATTTAATGATAGCCAATCTTTTAGGTAACATCATTGCAGAAATCAACTGTTCAATCTGTTCTGCATGTTAAATTAAGCTTCCATTACTTTTTCTAAAACCTCTTTGTTTCCATATTGCTCCAAATAGATGTCAAACACCATGAGCATAAGCCAAGTCAGTGAAAATGTTAACTGTTTGTCTTTTAGCTAACTGACATGCAGTAGTAAGAGATTTTAATTCTGTTAGTTGAGCAGAACAAGATCAAATGCAATATTGTGAAAATAATCTCTGTCTTTTTTCACAACTGCTTATCTTGCATGATTTCCCAAATGATCCCTTTAACTAAAATGATCAAATCTTTAGTAAAACACAACCTTTGCCTTTCTTTCCCCAACATTCTTTTTACATTTAATACAACTTTCTTTTTCCCGTCATTCTCTTGTTTTTTATTTTATTTTATTTTTTATTTACTGTTTCAGCATCATTTAACAAGATTTTTCAGTTATTATTCTTTTATACTTCTCAGCATTTTTTGACAAATGATTCAGTTAAATGGCAAAACCAAGATTCACAGTGCATAAATTGTAGGCCTCTAAAGTGATACTTTCATGGATTAATCTCAAAATAGAAATAGTTTACTAGAAAAAGAAACTCAATCAACTCTTTGTAGCACCCACTAACCTTTTTCTTTAAAGTGAGGGTACTCTCTGGAAAATTTGGGGGAGTAACCAATCCAATAGGTAACTCTAACTTTGCCATCAATTTTTAATATTTACTCTTTAAATCAATAAATCAGCGGTTAGATGCTGGATTTAAATTTAGACCCTCAGAATAATTTAGACCTGGGTATTCAACCCATTGATGGCAGTCTGGTAAATTATACATCTCATTGATGGTATAAGACTGAAATCAACTTATCCAGAGAGATTTGAATCCACATTTGAAATGTTAAATCAGTAATGATTACCAGTAGTCATGTGAGCGGGAGGATCAATCGTATAAAAGCCCACATCATTCTCAGTGTTTTTTCTCTGGACTTCTTCCTGCAGTATTATCAGCTTCAATAAATCATCTGGCCTAGCCATCTGCAATGGTGAGAGACTGGTTCCAGACTGAGTTAATGAAACAACATACACATAATGATGATAACAGAAATACAACATAGTTAGTATCAAAGACTAGATGCATGAGTATGAAGTTATTTATGATGTTCAATTTTAATCTTAATGTTTCTTCATGGGTTTCACGTACTACCAATCACCAATTTTTGCCTTAGCATTATCAATAATTTTTACAATCAAATAGGTCCAAGATATTTCTTAGATCTTCAAATCAGAACTTCTAGCGCGAGTAAACTTCTATTTTGCTAGATATCAGAGCATCTGAGCAAAACTGTTTACAACGTTTGCTTAGTTCTGCCTCCTTATTGGAGGTTGGGACTTTATTTTCCATTTTATCTGGCATGATTGGTCACAGAATAAACCTAAGAAAATGCATCACAATGTCGGTAAGGTTGTCACACAAAGATCATGAGAACAGATATTAAGAGCACAACTTCAGCAAATTGAAAAAACAGAGAACATGAAATGATCCAAATTATTCTTAATGTTCTTTCCTTTAATTTTTGTTTCAAAGGCATCTTCTCAGTATACACATGATCAACCAATGCCTACACTGTTATATAAAACAAAAAATAAAAGAAAAAATATCTAATCTTAACTAAAACAATCTGCTATCTATTTTTTTTTTTTTTTTCTTTTCTAAATTCGGGGCACCCCTGTCTGAGTGGAGACATCAAGAGAGATGAGTTCTCCCATTCAAAGTCTGTAGACACCATCCTTAGAGAGTAAGGGGTATAACCCCTCACGCTAACTCTCCTTACAGAGCATGGGGTCATAGGTCCCTGTTTATTCAGGGCTCTAACAGGTCTCACTCAATCTCTCCATCAGGCAGTCCCTAACAAAAATAATAAACTCTACCTATCTTAGTTTTGTTGGTTGATCAAGTTTACACCTATAAAGTTGCAACTCACATGTAAATTTGTTCTCCAGACATATTTAAACAGAAAATCAAAAACAAAACAGATAATCATGGGTTCTTACATTTAAATATCAAGACTTTATAGTGTTTAATTTAATATTGTTAAATATTGTATTCTTCATACTCAAGTTACAAAATATAATTTTCTTATTAGTCATTTTCACCCTTTTTAATTTCTCTTCCTTATTTTCGTGACATCTTACATTTCCATTTGCTTAACCATGGCTTTGATAACTAGTGACCTCAATAAAGGAAGTACACAACAAAACAATAGCCCTCCTATCATTATTGCAATTCCAAAAAACATTCCCAATTTACATAATGCATCTCTCCCTAACACATTAAGAGGAGTCTGATTTGTAGCCCTTTTCTCTTCCCTGTGCCCACCTTCCTCCATCAAATGATGAATACTTTTCACTTTTTCTCTCCCTACTGTCTAATAGTCTACTTTTATTTCTCACTAATTTATCTGTGTCTCGTATTAATTTTCTGTTTCTCTCATTTTTTCTATCCTTTCCCTTCTTTGGTCCCAGCCTTGTTTTTCTTTATTTTCAAACTCCACACGACCCTCCATCTGCATTTCTCCTAAAACTTCAACAGTTCCCTTGAGTATTGGGAACTGACCTTCTGAGGGCACATATGGAGGTGATTTGACAAGGGCTTCTCCTTTTTTACTTATCTGTTTTTCTGCATCCTTCAGTATTTTTCTTGCCAGTCTTATATCTTTTCTTAGAATTTTCTCCTTTCAGTGCTAGCACATTTCTCTTTTTACTTTTTTACTCTGATCTTTAGTTTTATAATTTTTTATCAAAGTTTCCATTTTCTCACACAACGCTACATCAGATGTCCCTTCCTTTGGCCATTTTGTCATCATATCTTTGTTCTCTTTTGCCATTTGCTTGAGAGCTTATTTATGAGTTCTCTACACAATGGATATTTTAATCTTTAATTTGTCCACAGGAGTGGCTGCCATGATTTTTCCTATAATACAACAAACCCTTACAAATGTACCAATGTATCAGTTTTTGTAAAAAAAAAAAAATAATTATTTGTTCGAATAACATCATCTTCCCAAAGAAATTCAATTTTTTTTCATTTATTTATCAACCAATTTCCCTTTTCTTCTTTTATAACATGTACTTTAATAATTATTATGCCACATACATGTCCAAATTTTCTACATGTTGTCAATTTACTTTTAGGATCACTCTGTATCCAAATAGTGCCAAATCACAGTAACAGCTGGTTTTTCTTAGATTAGCTGAGTCTTTATTTCTTTCACTGTTATTTTTACTTGGCATATAAAGAATGAAAAATTATTTTATCACCATTCATTTTGATAAATCATTAAATTTAGAGAATAAACTTATTTCTTACTACTTTAATTTATTTGCTTCTAGAATAATCTACAATGCCAATATCTTGAAACATTTTAGTTTTCTCTGTGTTAACAAAGGAAATTCCTTTCCAAATTTTCACAAGAGATAGGCTTTCATTCCCAACATTCATTCAACATATAAAAGACAATTCTTCTTTATTAGACATTTACTCCATTCATCGTGTCCCTTTAAAAAATATTTTTTTATTTTTAGGGCTCATATTTCATTCAAATTCACACTTGTCTTCTTATTTATAGGACTCCTATAACATACACTTTGTGTTCCTTTTAGTTTAAGGACACATCATACATTCCAGTCCCTCTACTGGGCTCATATTTGTACTCAATCATACACTTCCATATGCAATTGCAATGCAGTCACACTTCACGCACTTTCAAACACAGACACAAACACTCTCACAGACACAGAAACTTTCACACTTTTTACAAACACAAGGCCTTTATAAACACAGAGCTCTAAAAAAAAAATACTATAAAATTCTTAAACGCAACTATTCAAACACCCCTCTTTGGTGACCTGCAGGATTTGCCTCTCTTGCCTTCCTGGCTTTTTTATTTTTTTATTTTTTTATTTTATCTGCTCTTCATTTACTGTTATTCATCAAGGCTCCCTTTAACAGTAAAAACAGATCATTGCAGGATTTGCCTACCTGGTCAAAAACCTGTCTCTCTTGCCTTCCTGGCTTTTTTATTTTAAAATTGTATCTGCTCTTCATTTACTGTTATACGTCAAGGCCCCCTTAACAGTAAAAACAGATCATTGCATGCAATTATTTCTTCTGGAATCAGAACCCTTTATTCTTTTTTGTTCTTTGAATTTGGAGGAGCTTTTTGAATGTCCTTACCACCACGGGCAGATTCTGGCAAGCAACACAAACTAATTATATAAGCAAAAAATGCTTACCTTTTTAAGTGGCCACTGTTTGAGTTGCTTGTCCAGATAGCCCATTGTGGCTTCAACTCTGCTCCTTTCCAGTGCCCCACATTGGGCGCCAATTTGTTGTGGCTTCTGCCACCTCTGTGAAACATCACTCTTGAAGTCTTGGGGTTTTGATGCCAGAAGATAGACTTTATTATCAGAGATAGCAAAGCTGAGTTGCTCCCAGCACAACTGACTTTCTGTATTCAAACAGGCCTATATACACATTCACCTAGGGCATGACCAATACACCTCATACATTTTGTTCTATGTCTTCAGACTGTTAGAGAACATGAAACTATTTGAGAGGCCCCTTTCCATCTCTCTACGGGGCCTTATCCTATATTTCCTCTAGTGTCAAAACATGAGACTCAAGATTACCTTATATGAGTACCATATGTGATCCCATATTCCATTTTGAGGGGCCTCCTTTACACAGGCTTCTACACACACACACAGTAAAATCCATGCTTAACCATTAGAAATAACTGTAGACAAAAATGGCTATATTTACATTGATTATACTTGATTGATTTATATTTAACTTGATAAAAAAATATTCCACACAGGGTGCGCGGTTTCCTGCTCACTTATACTCCCATACAGTTCCTTGAGTGCCCGGTCTGTGTCGGCTTGTGGCAGGATGTACACAGCAGTGATAATGACCGCTGTGAATTCCCTCGGTAGCCAGAATGGTCAACACAGAAGCATGAGAAATTCCAGATCAGGAGAGCAGAAAGACTTGATAGAATGTACGTTCCTCTAATCACATCAGAATTTGTTGATCATAAAACATACACCACCACCTCTGCTTTTACCTGAGAGGTCTTTCACTCTGTCCACTCGGTGCACGGAGAACCCCATGGGTTCAATGGCTGAGTCTGGAATCTCCACAGATATCCAAGTTTCTGTAAGGCAGATAATGCAGCAGTCCCTCGTCTCTCATTGGAAAGAGATCCGCGCTTTCAGCTCGCAGAGCTTGTTATCCAGAGACTGAACATTTGCTAGTAGAATACTGGGTAGTGGGGGTCAATTTGCGCGGCGTCCTACTCTGATGAGAAGGCCGGCTCTGTTTACCCTTTTCCTCCTGCGTTTCCGCGGCCGTGCAGCCCAGACAAAGGGCTCCGCTTGCGTGTTTGTAAACAGCGGGTCGGCATTGAGGAATTTGAAGTCTGGTTTACGGTGTGAAATTGCTGAACCAATGTCCAAAAGTGTTTGTCTGTCATAGACAATAAGGCAGACAACATCCAAGACAAAAAAAGGAATTGTGAACAAAACAAACAAAACAATGCCATGTTGTGTCGGAGCTCGCAATGCAGCAGCCATACTCGGCGCCATCTTGAGTCCAAGTCAAATCAAAGACGACCATGGAGGTCGTTCCCGAGTCTCTGTCCATGCCCACAACCACAGAGGTCGTTCCTGAGCCTCTGTCCATGCCCATGACCACAGAGGTCACTCCCGAGACTCTGCTCATGTTCGCAACCACTGAGGTCATTTCCCAGTCATCCTGGACTGTTAGTCTCGAGCCTACCATGGTTCCGCCTTCTACGGCTTCGCCCCTCGAGCCTGTCATGAGTCCACCTTCTATGGGTTCACCCCTCGAGCCTACCACAGCTTCGCCTTCTACGGCTTCGCCCCTCGAGCCTGCCACGGCTCCGCCTTCCACGGCTCCAGTCCTCGAGCCTCCCATGGCTCCGCCTTCCACGGCTTCACCCCTCAAGCCTGCCAAGGCTCCGCCTTCTACGGCTTCGTCCCTCGAGCCTGCCATGGCTCCGCCTTCTACGGCTTTGCCCCTCGAGCCTCCTACGGCTCTGCCTTCCACGGCTCAGCCTTCCATGGCTTCGCTCTTCGAGCCTCCTACAGCTCCACCTTCCACGGCTTCACCCTTTGAGTGTGCCACGGCTCCGCCTTCTATGGCTTCGCTCTTCGAGACTACTACGGCTCCACCTTCCACAGCTCAGCCTTCCATGGCTTTGCTCCTCGAGCCTCCAACAGCTCTGCCTACCATGGCTCCACCCTCAGAGTCTTCCATGGCTCCAGTCTCTGGTCTGGGGTCACCACCCAGGCCTCCTGACCCTGTTTCAGCTCTGTGGTCGTCAACCAGGCCTTCTGATCCAGTCCCTACCCTGAGATGGCCTCCTGGGTCTCCTGGCCGTCCGCCTGATCCGCTCTGGTCTTCTGGGTCTCCTGGTAGTCCACCTAATCTGCTCTGGTCTTCTGGGTCTCCTGGCTGTCTGCCTGATGTGTTCTGGTCTTCTGGATCTCCTGGCCATCTGCCTGATCTGCTCTGGTCCCCTTGGTCTCATTGCCATCCTCCTGATCCGCTCTGGTCTTCTGGGTCTCCTGGACATCCACCTGATCTGCTCTGGTCTCCTGGGACTCCTGGCCATCCACCTGACCTGCTCTGGTATCCCTGGTCTCATGGCCATCTGCCTGGTCTGCTCTGGCTCCCTTGGTCTCCTGGCCATCTTCCTGATCTGCTCTGGTTTCCTTGGTTCCCTGGTCATCTACCTGATCTGCCCTGGGGGGGGGGTCTCTGTCATAAATCCCGCCTTTGTTGTTCCTGCCACTCACCACCAGAGGGCTCCATCACCTGGGGATTGACTTTAACTCCCTGGACTCCATTTCCCATTATCCCTGTAGCTGGCAATGATTACCTGTTCACCTGTTTCCAATCTATTCAGCTATTTAAGTCTAACACTCACTCTCTGTCATTGCGAAGTCTTGTTTTGCCCTAGCTAACATTTCTGAGCATTCCCTGAGTTTATTGCATTTCCTGTGTTAGATCCTGGACTGTTTACCCTGTTTTGACTTGTTGCTGCCTGCCTACTATTACTGCCTTGAGTTCCTGGATATAACCTGTGATTGTCTGCCGCCTGCCCTGACCTCTTGCCTGTTTATTGACCACCTCTCTGGATGACCTTGGATATTACTGTTGCTGGTGATTGAACCCATGCCTGTCTGTATTACTACATTTATTATTATTAAAGCTGCACATGGATCTCAACTCCGTTGACTTATCATTACATGCATATTATGGCCATGTGTCCTAATGGTCAATGAAGTGACACTCATTTTTGTCCTGATCTATTAAATTAAAAATACATAAAAAATGCAATTAACACAAACCATTTACTTGAATGCACCTCTTCTATGATGAACAATTTTCAATTGCTGAGTTTAAAGTCATATTGATATTTTTTCTGGGGCTTACAGTAAAAAATGTGATGTGGTGTCCAGAGACAGTAAAGTTGATTTTTTATTTTATTTTTATTTTTTTTGAAAGGTGTTTTTTAATTTATAAAACCAAATTGGACAAAGATTACATTTCTGAGAAAATGAAAAAAGTGTTTTAAACTAGATTTTTGAAAGGTTTCTCATTTTAATTTTGGGTGTAATTTGACAATGACCCATAAGTAACAGACCCCCCCCCCCCCACCATCACCTGGGGATTGCAGCTCCAAATTGGACATTATTTGGGAGCTTTTGTGTTTATTTTCACATATTGCTGTGCCCTCGGACCACTGCCTGGATGCACAGAGAATCATTTTATTTTTGTAACACTTTCTCTCTTGTGACTCCGTGGGTGAAGAGGGGAAATGCAAACTGAGAGGCACTGGGGGAACATAATGTGATAAGACCAGCTGATCTGCCAGACCACCACGACAAGCAGGAGAGGGTAGAAGCTATAACTGCTTTTTAACTCTACCAGAAAAATACGTAAACCCACCTTGACACGCTGGTTTATGCCTGCAGAAACAATATCGACACAGCACAAAAGTATATTCACTTTGACAGTGAATATATTTGCAAAAGGTATTAGGGAGGCCAGCAGGGGGTGCTCACCCTGTGGTCTGTGTGGGTCTTAATGCCCCAGTATAGTGACGGGGACACTATACTGTTAATAGGCACTGTCCTTTGGATGAGACATTAACCGAGGTCCTGACTCTCTGTGGTCAAATCCCAGGGCACTTCTCGTAAAGAGTAGAGGTGTAACCAAATTCCAAATTCCCCCCATTAGCCCTTCTCAATCATGGCCTCCTAATAATCCCCATCCATTAATTGGCTCTATCACTCTACTCTCTCCTCTCCACCAATAGCTGGTGTTGGGTTAACATTCTGATGCGCTATGGCTGCCGTCGCATCATCCAGGTGGATGCTGCACACTGGTGGGGGTTGAGAAGAGTCCCCTGTTCACTGTGTTAAATGCTTTGAGTGTAGTGTCAGAAAAAGTGCTATATAAATGTAACATTCATTCATTCATTCAAAAGAAAAAAGCCGTGCTCTGCAATGTACCTGAATGGCCCATCTAACTAACTGTTCAGTGACCACCCCTTGCGAGTCCTGCTGAGGATAGCTTCCAATAATCTTCATGGGGAAAAGAATGAGAATGAAGAAGAGACCTGTGGTGGTGTCTTATATAATTTGTGACATAACTAAAGTCTACTGGCTATAAAAAAAAACAAAAAAACATTTAATTCCTGTTTCTATAGCAAATACGTCAAAAAGACAGATAACTGCTTGTCAAGCAATTTCATAGGGTCTTTTTTTTCAATTGGGTACTAAAACAATGCAAACAGCATGTGTTAATAAAAAAACTATTCATTCTAAGTGAATTCCCCTTTGCATGTCTAAAAGAAGACAGAATCCATAAGAATCCGTCAACTCAGGAACAGATACGTAGCTATTTTCCTCATAAGAAGGCTGCAAGTCAATGAAAATGTATGAGTCACTTCAGTCTTTTTTATGATTTTGTCTTTACTTAATGCCATTACTTGGCATTCCATGAGACAGCATACATGTTTATACCAACCTTCTTGTCAGAGAAGAGATGGCAGTTCTGTCATTGTGCTAAATGAATGGGAGTTGTTAACATTATAAGTGATTCTGGAGTTTTACAAGATCCTACTTAAATTTGTAAATGCAAAGAGAGACTAGAAGTGCTTTAAATCATTACAAACATCCTCTTTGAGTTGTTTATCAGAGCTGTACTTTGTTTTCAAGGAATACAAAACTCTGAAAGCATGATTTAAACTAATCTGGGCACAGAGAAGAACTACCTACAGCAATAACTCACCAAAAAGACAAATGATTTCCACATCAATGATTAAAACACTGCACTCTTGCCTAGGACGGATCTTGGTTGGTGTTAAATGCATTCTCACTGCATTGCCGCAAGCAAACTCTTGTGCCTGAGTCCCATCAGTGGTCATGCTACAAAAATGAATGGACTGAAACTCTCCCTCGGTATAATGTCATCTCTTCGCCTCAGCTCTTTGCCTATAATCTCTGGCCCACAGGCCAGGTGAAGACCATCATGCACGCAAACACCATATCATACATTATGCATTACTGCACAGCTAATGCATTCAAACATTGTCCGCTAGCCGCCCTTGTTATTGGAGACCTCCTCACTTGAGTAATGAGAGTCTCCATGCCCAATGTCCCGTACAGCAGACGATGACTGTGTTCAGAAGACAGCAAAAAAAGTGGAGAGTAGAGAAAGAGAACATCTGCCAGGCTCAGCCGTATGGTCTCTTCCTCCTTCACATCGTCCTTCATGTTAAAAATCTCATCTTAACTTAAGTCCTTCTTAAATTCTCATTGTCCTATTGTCAGCAATTAGACAAGTCACTCTTTAAAGGTGAAGTGTCAAATTTTTAATGTTCAAATAGTTTCTCTAATCCCAACTTAATAAAGAGTTACAGTTATAAGAAAGCCACTCGAAGGTTGGAACAAGAAACCTGTTTCAAAATGATACAAGTTTTTTAGAAGTTATTATTTTTGTAAATTCATTTCAGAAATTACACACTTCAGCTTTAAGGAGACACTTGTGACAGATAACCTATTACCAAAATGACAGTTTAAGCTTTAAAAGTTACATCAATGTTAGTTTTGGGAACATATCAGAGAAAACAGGATTTTCCACGGTCTTTCCTTTGACCAAACCATTTACAAAAACTTTTAAAACCAAACTGCACAAAAAGGCTCATTCTAAAAATGTTAGCAGGTGTGACATCACAACCATGAGCATATTAACATTCCATGATCATGTTTATATATTAATGTCTACTCCATATTCAGCAGTTTGCCTTTGCCTCTAGTAGGTTATCCAATCAAAACAGAGGTCATTTACATATAGAAGTCTAATTCTAAGGGTCACAGAGAAGGTGGAAAATGCTTATTATGACAGGTTTTAGTACAAGAAACCTTGATTAACATACAAGTGGACATCAGGAAAGATCTGAATGCTATATGTGTAGAATATGGCCCCTTTAAATCAAATCACTGATGACTGGAGGATCTGCTGAATTCTTGAATTCTAAGGACATTTGATTATGTCACCTGGCATTAATTTCTGGCAACCTTGTGGAGTGCAGGGAATGAAATTACAAATTAAAAATAAGGTCAAAGGTCCAAACAATTACTCGGACAAAATAATGACAGTGAGTTTTCTGGAATAACAAGCAGACTAATATTGATTGACAGCTCTGTCCAGAAGCTGGTTCAGAGTGTTACACTCTCCTCAGCTAAAGCACAAACTCATACTGAAACACCCCTTATCAAAGTCCTTTCTCATTACCAATCAAGCACCAGTCTGCAGGCAAAACTGTCTAATGGATGTACTCAAATGTTTCAGTAAAATAAGAACAGAATCTGAGAGAGTAAAAAAAGTATGTATTTGCTGACGATTTATTATTTAAGAGAGGATTTGGGGCCCTTATGAATTTCTCCAGCCTTGGGGCCACATATATCAAAGTCATTCGCTTTTCAAAATTTGCTAAACTTTTGGGACCATTGCAGTTTAAATTTCTTCCATGTAGTTGCGTAAGCTTTAAAATAATCCTGTATTGAGTAGGGGTGGCTCAAAATAGTCTTAACGATTATTGAGGTTGACTAGTTTATATAAAATATAACTTATTTTACATATTTATTTATTACTTTTTATTTTTTAGTGCTTTAGAAGTTGTTTCTTTAAATGCATCCCCTTTAAAGCTCTGTCCCTATAGAATTACACATTCAGAAGAACATCTTTGGCCATACCGTTGAGTCTCATGCTGTTTTTTGTTTAGTTTCATTCTTGATTGTGTCAAGTTAAAAATACAGTTCAACTTTTAAAAACACATCTCAAGACCCCTGCATTCTGTTCTGCACCTAGCTGTTTTTGAACATAAGAATGTCTTATATAAACGCCATTCTAATAAATGCCTCCAATCCTTCACAATGAAAGTGAATGGTGACTGAGAATACCATTTCTGACACCGTGTTCCAAAGAAGAAGGAAATTCATACAGGGTTGGAACAACATTAGGGTGAGAAAATGATGACATAATTTTCATTTTTGAGTGAACTATCCCTATAAACATATTACATAAAGCATCCATGCCCTACAGTAGAGAGGATATTCCATACAACCACTTTACACCACCTCCTCAAATACTGAGAATAAAACAACTGAAATGTCCAGACACAAAGCAATATCAGACTACCACAACAGTTCATTGCACAGTAGAGACATCTGGAGCCTGGTCTGATCTATGACCATGCACCTGTAATAATTCACCAGCTTGTAAATGTAGGACCCTCGGTCTCCCATCCCAGGAGCCTCTCTTTACTACTGTGTCATAAAAGCATGGGCACATGTCATTGCAGAGGGATAAAATACTTTGTAGATGGCTGTAAATGCAGGAGAATGTCCTGAGATTTCCCCCTCCTCCTCTCTGTCTCTTCATGGTGTTTTTTAATTAAAGGAAATGTACTGCAGAAAAAGCCTCCACCAGCTCACATACAGTACACCCACATTATTCTATCACGTCTACTGCAGAGCTGTAAAGCTGCCGTTAATGTCTGGTTGTAGCTTGGTAGGGGAAATGGGAGGATACGGCACAGCTAGAAATGAAAGCAGAAACCATTTATTCCATCCGCCCCCCGCCCCGCTCTCCCTGTCTCCTTCTCTTTCTTGCCATTCAATCTCTCCGATCTGTCATCCGCTGGCATTTACAGTGCATTTCATTCAGTCCTTCCTTAAGGACAATTGTTTTTTCCTCTGATTTCTTTAACATGAAGGCAAAGAGAAATGAGAGGTGCACAGAGGCTGGAATAACCTCACACTCACCACCCCACCCATCCACATGTACTCAACATGCAGAGAACATACTACACACACGTGATGCAAATTGTCATTGTATTTTTAACCTGATCTTTTACGTTGCACATTAAATAAAAGCTGGATTGGTCACAGCATAAGTGCATGTTTTACTGTCATCCAAACTAAGCATGACAGCAAAAACATATCCGCTGATTGATATCGAGTGATTTCAATGCACCAATCACAAGTACATTACAGTGGAATAGGTGTTGGAACCAGCAGGGACCTGACGATACAAAATTATAACGATATCAGTGTCACGACAGAATTATATGACAATATTTAGTATATGTTTAGTTTATTGCTATTCGAAAGCAAAAATATGTTGCGATTTTTCACTCCCATTTTTTCATTGGTTTTCAGTGCTTTGCACAGCATCGTAGAGTCATAGACTTTAGAAATCAACTCAATATCGTAAGTGTACATTCTTTCTTCAGCGTTGAGTCACAGAAGTAGCATATAGAGCATAGGCACATCAGTGTCAGTAAAAAAAAAAAAAAAAAATTGACATGCGGGATTATCGTACTTTGTTTCCAGAATGTATCATTGAACAAAAAAACTTGCTGTAACCGTATGGAGGATTTGTACAGACATCTTTACAAATGAAACAAGTTATAGACTCATATTCTTAGCACTTTTTGAGTTTGCTTATTGGTAGGAAAGAAATAATGTCAAAAAATCAGATTTTCAATTAGATAATCATATTTCAGTTACTGACTTTCAATTAAGTTAATTACTTTTAAGTACATTACTTGGGTAACATATTTCTAAAACAAATACTAAAATATGTCAAACACATTTAAACATTAATCATGTTATTGTAAGAGAGAAACGAGTGCAAGAGTTGAGTGCAACAATGAACAAGCAGGAAATATAGACATTATTTTGAATTAATTGAGCAGAAGAAGAAAAATTTATGTGATAAGTGTTTTACAAAGTAACTTGATGTAACACCATGTTCTTACCAAACGCAAAGTCAAGTAATTTGTTGATCCACACTGAACGCCAAAATGTTGCAAAAAAATGACTCAATTACTAATGTAACCTCCGTTCCCTGATGGAGGGAACGAGACGTGTCGATGTAGTGACACTAGGGGTTCGCTCTTGAGAGCCCCAATCACCTCTGATTTATTCAGAAAAGGCAAATGAGAATTGGCGAGTGGAATTTACATGCCACGCTTCACCCCGGACATACGAGTATAAAAGGAGATGGCATGCACCACTCATTCAGATTTGTGCTGAGGAGCCGAGAGAGAGTCCCGGCCATGTCAGTGGTCGGTTCAGCGCTGTGGCAGGAGGGACACAACGTCTCATTCCCTCCATCAGGGAACGGAGGTTACATTATTAACCAAGACGTTCCCTATCTGTCACTCACTCAACGTTGTGTCGATGTAGTGACACTAGGGGTCCCTATACTAAACACCACAGGCGCTGAACCATGTCACAAGGTACGGCAGAGCGGACACGGGCAAGCTGCTGCATGCCTCGCAGCGAGCGTTGACCTTCCAGTGTGTCAGGTAAGGTGCCTCCCTGGTCCCGTTAAGGGTGGGAGGAGAGCACTTACCAGAGGAGGCTATAGGCGGTGGCCTTTCCTGATTTCCGTATTAAGCAATTTCCCACTGAGCACCTAATAGCGCTGGGGAAGTGCTCTTTCCTCTCCTGGAGGGAGAGCACCACGGAGACCACATCCTACCGGAGGGAGGTTAACATGTGGAGAATACCTCACATGGACTTGCTGACCAGGAAGTTTGCATATGGAATGAAACCCCTGGGGAGGACCCTATCTATGGAGAGGATACGCAGCCACAGTGGCACAGAGGGGAAGACACAGGGTTCACCGACATGGAAACCGAACAGTGGAAATACATTATACGGTATTACTGAGGGGGGAATCACCCCGTATGGAGCACTGAGCCCAAGTACACTGGCTCACCTGAAAAGGGCCATACCACGAGTTCTAGGCCTGGTGGCATTACTCCTCCGCCGAGTTCGTCACCGGACAGTGCTTAAGAAATCGTGAAGGCGTCCAGTGTTTACCAGTTACGGGGAACTGTTATGGACAAGACAGCGCACATCATCACCCCGAGAGGGGAAAGGTGCTAATGTAAGCGATACACCCAACCGGCTGCCCGACATTTACCTGTTGGTACCCAGTAACACTCGGGCCGAAACTGGTTCTATGCGGAGGTTGTAGAACCTCACAAAGGTATTGGGTGTAGCCCAACCCGCTGCTCTGCAAATGTCTGTTAGAGAGGTGCCACTCGCCAGTGCCCAGGAGGACACAACACCTCTAGTGGAGTGCGCCCAAACTCCCAAGGGGCACGGCAGCTCTTGAGATTGGTAAGTCAAAGATGTGGCATCCACAATCCAATGGGCCAGCCTCTGTTTGGAGACAGCCTTCCCCTTCTGCTGTCCTCCAAAACAGACAAAGAGCTGCTCCGAGCTTCTAAAGCTTTCCGTGCGGTCCAGATAGATGCACAGGACGTGAACTGGACACAACAATGATAAGGTTGGGTCTTCCTCCTCTGAAGGGAGCGCTTGCAGGTTTACCACCTGATCCCTAAAGGGAGTGGTGGGAATTTTGGGCACATAACTGGGCCAGGGTCTCAAGATCACATGAGAGTGTCCCGGCCTGAACTCCAGGCAATCGCAGGTGACAGAGACTGCCTGCGGTTCCTCAACCCTCTTGATAGAGGTGAGCGCTACCAGGAGGGCCGTCTTCAGCAACAAAGTGCTGAGCTCTGCCTCCTCCAGGGGCTCAAATGGGGCTCTCTGTAAGGCCAACAGGACCACAGAGAGATCCCAAGAGGGAATCATGTGTGGTCTAGGAGGATTCAACCTCCTCGTGCCCCTGAGGAACCTGATTATCAGTTCATGCTGCCGTGAGGGTCTCCCATCCAGTGTGTTGTGATATGCTGCTATGGCAACCATGTACACTTTCAGGGTGGAGGGAGACAGCCATCTCTCCAGCCTCTCCTGTAAGAAGGACAACACAGACCCGACTGCACACCTCTGTGGATCTTCCCCACGGGAAGAACACCAGTTCGAAAAAAGATGCCACTTCAGAGCGTACAGCCACCTCATCGAGGGGGCTCTGGCCTGAGTTATCGTGTCTATCACTGCTGGCGAAAGGCCTGCTAGGAGCCAGACGTGGAGGTTCCAGAGGTCTGGCCGAAGGTGCCGGATTGTGCCCTGCCCCTGAGTGAGAAGGTCCCGCCTCAGGGGAATATGCCATGGAGGGGATACTGCCAGGAGCATCAGGTCTGAGAACCAAGTCTGGTTGGGCCAGTATGGCGCAACTATCAGGATTGCTCCCCATCCTCCCTGACTTTGCACAATGTCTGTGCAATGAGGCTCACTGGGGGAAATGCGTACTTGCACAGACTCTGAGGCCAGCTGTGTGCCAAGGTATCTGTGCCAAGGGGAGCCTTCTACAGGGAGTACCAAAGGGGGCAATGAGAGGACTCTCGGGAGGCAAACAGGTCCACCTGCGCCTCCCAGAATCTCTCCCAAATCAGCTGGACTACGTGAGGGTGGAGTCTCCACTCTCCATGGAGCATTACCTGTCATAACAGCGCATCTGTTGCGTGACTGAGGTCGCCCGGGACATGAGTAGCTTGCAGAGACTTCAACGTCTGCTGACTCCAAAGGAGAAGGCGGCGGGCGAGTTGCGACATGCGACGTGAGACATCGTCCGACCCAGGGTGCGCGCTGTGACTTTCGTCGCCCGTAGAGCGAGGTCAGTCGCGGTGCGCAGTTCCTGCATCAGCCCCGGGGTGGTCCTACCCTCGTGCAGATCTTTAAGTGCCTTGGCCTGGTGGACCTGCAGGATGGCCATAGGGTGCAGGGTGGAGGCGGCCTGGCCTGGCATTGTAAGCCTTCGCCATTAATGATGAAGAAACTTACGAGCCTAGGAAGGGAGCCTTGGTCGGTTCCTCCAGGTGGCTGTGCTTTGCAGGCATAGGTGCACCACCACAGCGCGCTCTACTTGGGGGAGCTCAACATATCCCTTGGCCGCCCTGCCGTCGAGGGTAGTCAGGATGGATGAGCCCGTGAAGCTTGTACGGGTGGAGTAAGGCGCTTTCCACAACTTCATGAGCTCCTCGTGCACTTCCAGGAAGAAAGGCGGGGCGTGGCCGTGAGTCGTGCTCTGAGCCCAGAAACCAATCGTCCAGCCGCGCACACTCAGGGCAGGGTGGAGGGTTCCACTCAAGCCTGATGTTCGCAGCTGGCCGGAGAAGAATCGCCAGAGAGCGGGAGCTCAGTAGACTTCCGAAAGCAGCCCATCCTCCGATGCTGCGACCGATAACTCATCCTCATTGCGAGCCCCGAACGAGACATTAAATCTGCCCTGAGGCAGACTGCCTGCCTCGCTCGTGAACACTACCGGGCAGAACGAGCTTGATGGGGGATGGGAGGTCTGTGGGGACTGAGCCGGCGGATAGATTCCCATAGCTGCCCCCAAATTGCCCACAGCACTCGCCGCCCCTGCCGCCTGTGCTTCACGGCAGCTATGTTGGGGGTAATTATTCAGGAAAATGGAGGAGTTAGAACAGTCTTAAACACTGCCGCTTTCCTCTGTTCAGCATCAATGGATAGACAAATAACAGCCACCATCCTGATCAGGTGCCTCCTTTCCCTGTGAGCTCAAGGGGAAAATGGCCTTGTGGAGGAAAAAAACGTAAAAGCGATACAGCTTTTTATTTCGGAGAAAGAGAATAATGTTGTTACAACTTGCTAGGTATTGTAATGGTCTTTCTTTGCTGCGGTTCTGCCATGTGGAGGAGAAATTTCAATATACTGGAACATCTTAATACAGAATTTATCAGCAAGCTTCACTCAAAGGGCTGCGGTAATAATCCCTGTTCTTGCAGAGGGATGCAGTAAACCCACTTGTTTTCCAGGTTTTTCTAGTTTGATGCTAAATCCTGCGCATGATTACATAAAGACATTTTATGGTTGGACTTGTTCTGTCAAATTAGGTCTTTTAGCACCCTGCCCTGCTAGAATTACAGATTTATTTCCTTCTTGTTTCACTATGGGTTTAGGAAAAACTCACAAACGAGAGAATGGGCAGAAAGAATGAATGTGAGAAGAAATGAGCATGAGAGAGAGGGAGAGAATGGGAAACAGTTAGAGTGAGAGGAATGGAGAATGTGAGAGTGAGAAAAAGAGAGAGAGAGAGAAAGAGATGCTCTTCCCAACTCTAAGTGGTCTGAACATATGAAGAATTTCTCACCTTCTCCATAATCTCAGCATGAGATGATTCTTCCTGCAAAGACTTTGAGAGATTAGAGATGGTAAGCACTGCAATTCTCTTCAATTTGATATCTATCCTTGCTCTGAGAGAAAGTGTGCACCCTCAAGGGCTCTAAAAGTTTCTCTGATGCTCAAGATGATAACAAAAATAAAACTCACTCATTTAACAAAGTTGAACAATAATATATCAAGATTTATCTCATTGGGCCTGAGTAGCACAGCGAGTATTGACGCTGACTACCACCCTTGGAGTCACAAGTTCGAATCCAGGGTGTGCTGAGTGACTCCAGCCAGGTCTCCTAAGCAACCAAATTGGCCCGGTTGCTAGGGAGGGTAAAATCACATGGGGTAACCTCCTCGTGGTCGCGATTAGTGGTTCTCTCTCTCAATGGGGCACGTGGTAAGTTGTGCGTGGATCACGGAGAATAGCATGAGCCTCTACATGCTGTGAGTCTCTGCGGTGTCATGCACAGTGAGCCACGTGATAAGATGCGCGGATTGACTATCTCAGAAGTGGAGGCAACTGAGACTTGTCCTCTGCCACCCGGATTGAGGTGAGTAACTGCGCCATCATGAGGACCAAGTAAGCAGTGGGAATTGGGCATGCCAAAATGGGGAGAAAAGGGGATAATAAAAAAAAAAGATTGATCTCATTATTTTTGTGGTTGCATTTAAAAGCAAATTTGCCTCTAAATATATTTTTCCTTTCTAAATGCATTCAGTTTCAATGCATTCAGTTGCTCTAAAAAGTGTGTAATTTCTGTTCCACTACCATCACCGAACAGAATTGCAAAACTAATGATTGTTTTCAAACAGGTTTCCCAAACAATATTGGTCAGCCAAACATATAGTCCTTCCCCAAACTCCACAAACTCACCCTAACTCATTCCTCCAGTGGTTTCTCGTTGTCGTTGACATTGATCGGTTTCACTTGCGGTAATTTAAGTCCACCATACAAAGACTGCAAATGACTTTAGTTAAAAGCCCAATCTGGATTTGATTTATAAATAAATTATAAAATAAATAAATTAGCCATTAAGAAGGTCTTACACCAACATTTACTGATAATCAAGGGCTACAGTATAGGTATTTGAAAATCACACAGAACAAAATGGGTTATCTGCATTAAATAAATATGATTTTTCATTTTTCATTGTTTCATCATGTTTCATCTTTTTTCAAAAGATAATACATTCAATTTGGCAGCCCACACATGCTATCTGACTGTTTCCATTTTTCAGAACAAGCTGTAATTATTCATGGACACCAGGGTAAAACTAGCAATAGTGACCTCTCCATTATTAGGTCATTTCTTTCACAGAGAGTAAAAAATTACCCAAAAAAAAAAAAAAAAAAAAAGAGCGAGAGAGAGGAAAAGTGGGCATCAGACACAGAAAGTGATCCATCATTTCTTACTCACAAATCATCTATCTTTGTGTTTGTGGTAAGTGGCATGTCCAATGAGCCTCATAGACCAGCCCAGGGTCTATTGACAGATCCTCTGTGGATTTGATTGAAAAGCTAGGCTAGCAATATGAACCCATTGATTTTCTGCCATATTAAAAAGGATTAAGGTAGTCATAAATGCAACTGGAAAAAGACTTAATGGGCCATACTTGTGCACTAAACTTTATGTCTGTTATTTTTCCCTTTATTCAGTCCCATTAATCACATTTCGGCTGTGATGATGGATGGCTGTCAGTGGAGGGCGATCCGTCTTATGGATCTCAAAGGTCCAACTTCCTTCTCCCGTCCTTCAATAAGACATTTCAACTATCAATATGAGAAGGAGCTCATGGAAGCAGGTGGATGGAACTAGAGCGAAACATTCGTCTTTTCACATCCTCAGGCAATGGATTACCAAAGTCAAGTATCCTTCATTTTTCCAAGAAACCCACTGGCCTGCTGCCCAGGGTTGCATGACACCTAGAATTAAATTGAGAATGCCTTTAAAATACTAACATAAATAATTTCTGAATTTGAATTGAATTTGAATTGAGGTACTGTAGCAAACATGATGTAGACTTGTAATTCGAATTAAAAAATAAAATTAATATGAAATTAATTTTCTTTAAAAAATTCAAATAACTCCTGTTAGAGTATTTTATATTAAGGCATTTTATTTAGTATGAATAACCCATAAACATGTTATCATATGCAAATATGGTGTATTTACTTTTAATCAATGCTTCAAAATGCCACCTATGGAAATACCTTTTTTATTTTATTTGATATTTGATATACAGTATGTATATATAACCATTAATGTTTTAAATCCAACCTATGGAAATATCTTAAATATATATTCCATGACTGTTTAAATTTATTAAATATGTATTTATTAAATGTAATGAAATTTATATATAGGAGACAATTTTCAGTAAATTACTGTAACCATTTATGTTTTAAATCCCACCTATGGAAATATCTTAAATATATTTAAGATATTTTCACAGGTGGGATTTAAAACATTAATGGTTACAGTAATTTACTGAAAATGTTCTCCTATATATAAATTTCATTACATTTAATAAATTCATATTTAATAAACTGAATCAATTTAAACAGTCGTGGTGGAAAAAACATTTAAATGTTTCAGAATGCTTTAATTTACCCAATATTTTTATGTCAATATTTATTTTATGAAAAAGTTATCTGAAAACAGTGTGAGATTTTGTGGTGCTGTGTGGCAAAATTTTTATCTGAATTTAAATTTAAAATGGAACTTGATGATTATTATTATTAATAATAATAATAATAATAAAAATAATAAAACTACTTATAATAAAAAATAATAATTAATAGTAGTGGCAGTAATTATTTACTAATTTTTATTTATTATTATTTACCTAATTGTTTAGTTGCAAAACTTTTGTGATTATGCTCTTTTTTGTCAAATGGCAATTCAGTAAATTCCTGTTGTCATTTCAATTCATCATCCTGTTGGACATGGTCAATATAATTCCAATTCCAATTCTTGAATTAAAAGGAACCAGTTCTTAAATTCTGTTCTTTGCCTAACCTTTCTGCTGTTGCATGAGGCACTTCAACAATGTTTGCAGCTGTAACCGCAACTAAGCCATTGTTAAAAGTTAAATCCTGATGAGTTTCAAATGGGTCTTTGGAGTTTTAAAGACTCTTTAAATTTCAT
This sequence comes from Myxocyprinus asiaticus, assembly GCF_019703515.2. Lineage (NCBI taxonomy): Eukaryota > Metazoa > Chordata > Actinopteri > Cypriniformes > Catostomidae > Myxocyprinus > Myxocyprinus asiaticus. The sequence goes on along the minus strand of NC_059376.1, from coordinate 33,300,587 downwards.
TGCCCCATTTCAAGAGTGCACACTTAAGGATTTAATGCACCAATATCATCCTGAAGATCCGCTCAGTGAAATGTACCACAGAAAGCAGAATATCACAACAAACTGTGGGGATTTTCAGTGTGCCGTGTCACACAGGAAGTGAGCGTCTAATGCTTCGTGAGAATTCTCAGGGAGTTTAAAAGGACTTTCGATCGATACAGGGACGAGTCTTGCCTCCTTTCCCCCATACAGTGACATTCACAGACACACAAAACTCCTCCAAACATGACTCTATAGTCAACATGATTGTCCCTGACATTTCTTGCACTGGTGTCTTAGAGACAAAACATGCATCTTCTCACTGCTATATAGCAACCAGCAGCCCAGCATACAGGAGTTTATTACACCAAACCCAAAGAAGTGAAGATAAATCCATTCAGCTGGAAGGAAATAGTAGGTGAGGAAGCGAGAGAGAGAATGTGAGAGAAAGAAGATTAGTAGACAGACACACAGACAAAAAGCAAGAAAGTGTGGGAGAGAGGCTGCTGCCAGACCCCAAGTGCTCCTTGAAGGTATGCTGTATATTTCATACTGTTATGAGACATTCTGAATGGTATTGTTTAATTCAATACCTGCCGCTACTGCTTCTGTCAGCTCTCTTACACAATAACCACAAACAATGACACACACAGGACCACATACAGACTATCACACACACAGAACCACACATTGACTCACACAGTAATTGCGCACACACAGCAACAACACACTGACACATACAGCCTCCACACACACAGCAACAACAAACTAACAGAGCAAACACACAGATTTAAATGATGTCCAAAACTTTACAAAGGCCCAGACAGAAACACACACTGTACACTTACTATACACAACACCACACACACACACGTTGGTGCAGCTATCATTATGAGACATGATGATTTTTATACTGTACGAACTATAGATTCTATCCCCAAACCCTAACCCTACCCCTAAACCTAACCCTCACAAAAATCTTTCTGCATTCTTACATTTTCAACAAAACATCATTTAGTATGTTTTTTAAGCGATTTAAATTATAGGGACACTAGAAATGTCCTCATAAACCACATTTATTGCATAATATCCTTGTAATTACCAGTTTGTAACCTAAAAAATGTCCTCATAAACCACTTAAACCTGCCCACTAAAACACACACACACACACACACACACACACACACACACTCATACACACATACACTGTATACACACATACTATACACAACACCACACACTTACATAGATACTGTGTACTGTACACTACACCACGCAATGACACACACACATACACTGCCGTTCAAAAGTTTGGGGTCACTTGACTGAAATGATTCTCATGATCTTAAAAACCTTTTGATTTGAAGGCATATGCTTGAATGTTTGAAATTAGTTTTGTAGAAAAAATATAATTGTGCCACCATATGAATTTATTTAATTACAAAACAAAAATTTTATAAAAAATAAAAATGGATGACTTGGACTGAATAATTAAGAAAAGCAGCTAATAAGTGCCCAGTGTTGATGGGAACTCCTTCAAAACTGTTTAAAAAGCATCCCAGGGTGATACCTCAAGAAGCTGGTTGAGAAAATGTCATTTCTGAAAATTCACTGCAAAGGGTGGCTACTTTGGATATGCTAAAATATTACATAGTTTTTATTTATTTTGGATTTTATTTTTAGAAACAACACAATTCCTATAGTTCCATTTCTGTTCTTCCATAGTTTTGATGACTTTACTATTATCCTAAAATGTGAAAAATAATAATAATAAAGAATGAGTAAGTGACCCTAAACTTCTGACCGTTAGTGAATATACAGTATAAACACTATACCTATGACAACACACTGAGACACACACAAATGTATATACAAAACACAACACCACACACTGACACACATTTAAATATGCACTGTCCACAACATTACACACTAGCACAAACATACTGTATATATACACTATACACAACACCACACACTGACACACACACACACACACACGAACACACACACATACTCACAATGCATAAAACCACACTTATTATACACAACACCATACACTAACACACGCACACTGTATATGACACCACACCAATATATACAATAAATACAACACCACACAATGAAACACACACGCATATACACACTATACACAACTCAACACCCTTACACACACACACACAGACACACACAAACACACACTCTACTGACCTTTTTCAGTGACATCACTTTTCCCCACAGCCGCCATATTTATGACCATCAGTGGGAGGAAACAATCAGGGCCGTAATCACAATATACGCTGAGTCACAAGTCCCCCTCAATAATCAGATATGGCCTAATCCAATAATTGATATCCTTGTTGCTGTTCTGCTACAGTCCATTATGCTCGGCAATCTAATTGTCATTAATGACGAGTTTACACAACACGATTTTAGCCCTGATTTTACCACTCGCCAACAGTTAATGGAGATTGCCGACAAAAGCCCGAAATCAGAGGCAAATTGGTGCTCACTCCCATGAGCGACGATCGCTATGTGTGAATTTTCAAAGACGCGATCTGAGAGATGCGCCGATGCATCACAGATGCCCAAGAGATACTTAGCAGGTTAAATATCTAGACCTGTCTGTGACTCCAAGTCCTGCAGTGTGAAATGTGTTTTGATGTGTCATCCGCAGCAGCTACCTTAACCCAGTCTTATCATGCATCTATTTGTATGGTGAGCACAATAATAATAATATAGTATTGATGCTGACTACCTCCCCTGAAGTCACGAGTTTGAATCCAGGGTGTGCTGAGTGACTCCAGCCAGGTCTCCTAAGCAACCAGATTGGCCCGGTTGCTAGGGAGGGTAGAGTCACATGGAGTAACCTCCTCGTGGTCACGATTAAGTGGTTCTCGCTCTCAACAGGGGCGCGTGGTATGTTGTGCGTGGATCGTGGAGAGTAGCGTGAGCCTCCACATATTGTGAGTCATGCACAGCGAGCCACGTGATAAGATGGACTGACGGTCTCAGAAGTGGAGGCAACTGAGACTTGTCCTCCACCACCCGGTTTGAGGTGAGTAACCGCGTCACCACGTGGACCTAGTAAGTAGTGGGAATTGGGCATTCCAAATTGGGAGAAAAAGGGGATAAAATAAAAATAGATAAATACAAAAATAACTAAAAAATAAAAATAAAATAAAAATAAAATAAAAAGAAGCTAAGCGGGAACCTCGTGGATTATTCCAGCGCCATGCATCAGCAAGCAGTTCAGGTTAAGAGTGTTAGTGTCATGTCAGATGTAAGTATCTAACTAAACATTTAATATTTGCCCATATTTGAGTAACAGTAATTCAGTTCCTCTACAACGGGATCGGCAACCTATGGGTGAAGCTGAATGGGAGGCTAAACAAGCTTCACTTTCGGTTAATCGCGCGAGTAAACGTGCCAGCTTTGCTTCGGTCAGGCTGTGCGGATAACAGCCTACATTCCATGTTTCATTTGTTTCTTTTTGCTTTCAGAACAACATGTGAGGTAATAAAGAAAACACCACTATTAATCCTTGAGATTTCCAACCCAGCATACAGCCACACCCTCTTTAAACCATGGTCACATTCAAAATTACATTAAACGATTAAAAGAGATAACATAACCCCACATCGTGGGGTTCAAAAATCTGAGACTATTCAAAATATACATTAAACCTGGAAATAAAGTTTTAGTATTTTGCAGGTGCGATTCACAGAAAAGGACGTAATGTATAAGTAATGTATATGACATATTATAACTTTAAAACGCAGATGAATAGTTTGCACCCTTGGAAATGAATGTGGTTTTCTGGCAGACTTTTGAAGTAGATTTTTAGAAAATTCACTTGACATTGTCTAAGAAAATGATCTCACAAAGTAGAGTGTTATCACCCACAGATTAGAACTATAACATGGTAAGACCTGTGACTTGTGGCTTCCATTGTGTTTTTAGGTTGAGGCAAGGACAGACTTGAGGGCAGTAAATAATTTTGTGTATATTCTTTTTGCTAGCCAGCTAATGTCATGTAATTTTACAGATTTAGTGAAGAAAAGTAATTCTAAATATGTTCGTCTTTTCTTTGAGACAGCACAAAAAAAGAAAGAAAAGATGACTGAGACAGGCAAGTTGCTAGCAATGCAGACACAGTGCTTGTCGTGTACTGTGTGAACTTAAAAAAACATGTATCTTTTAAAACCAAAAAATATAAAAATTTGGGCATTTAAAGCATTTATTCAGAAAATTATTGCATTCTGCACCTTTACCATTTTAAAGGACCAAAGAGTACCATTATATTTCTGTCCTCAACACCCGCATACTGTCATAGACAAAGCATCTAAAAGACATATTCACATGATGTTTATCAAAGCCATGGTACAGTATATTACATAATACAATTATACAGTATGTGCAATACATATGTGCACGTAAAAAAACCCCGAAAAAATGTAAATTCATATTTAGATATGCTACCTAAACAAACCCATGTGTTCAACATGTAAAATCACTATTTTTACATTTAATTTTTTTACATTTATACTACTACATCTACAAACTCATACCCATTTAAACGTAATTTCATTTGCACATGTCTGTATAAAAACTCTGCGTACATACAGTATACTATTCATCTTATCCTGTAATTCTGTGTCTAGCTGTTGTATTTCTGTATGTACTGGAAGCTTTTGATAAGAGGCCAAATTCCTTGTGTGTGTGTGTGTGTGTGTGTGTGTGTGTGTGTGTGTGTGAGAGAGAGAGAGAGAGAGAGAGAGAGAGAGAGCACATCTGGGCAATAACAATGTGATTTCTGATGGTATCAGATGGTAATACCATGGTACTTTGATATACAACTATTTATGCACCATTCTGTAGTTGCATGGTGCTTCAAAGTACTTCAAAGAATACCATGTTACTACCATGGTAATTTGATATATGATTACCATATTCATATACTATTGTATTTACATGGTGCTTCAAGGGAGTTAAAAAAAATACCATGGTACTTCGCTATATTACGACATTCATATACCATTGTTTTAACATAGTGCTCCCAGATAATGGTACATGTCCAAAAAACATGGTAATGTCATGGTACTTTTTAAAGTGTTTTCACGTATGCTAATAAATGTTTTGATACTCTTTTGTAGGAACATTTCTTTACCTGTAGAAGTCATTCACAAGCTGCACACATATTGAATTTTATAAACACTTTCTTCATCACTGGCAAATGATAATATGTATTTGCAGGTTTGGTTTCCTTTGATTGATTGTAGACCCACTGCAACCAGCATTATCTTTATTTGCCATGTTATAAATTATTCCATGAGCTTGTGACAAGTGAGAGCGCACGCCAAATGATTCAGCAGCGCAAGCTTTCTGAGTCATTCAGATTGAATCGCGAACCAGTTCAGACCACTTTCCTATCACGTGTGACCAATTCGTTGTAAAGAACCAACTCAAATGAGCGATTCATTTGTGATCTGACATCTTTAGTTCTGATTCAAAACTGCCATTTGTAACACCGGGTATAAGGCATGATGAAGCGGTGTAGCTTTTGTCAACGCTACGCCACTACCTAGTAAACAATATAGCTACTGAAAAGCTACTTGATTTAAAAACTAGCAATGCTACCGTCTCGCTACTCAGAAATGTAGTTAAGCTAATAGTTTCGCTATCTGTAGCGAAGCTACTGCCCATCACTGGAAACAGGTCAATACACAACACCACACACACATAAAGTATATACACAATATACACAACAACACAAACATATACACACATTACACAACGCCACACACTAACACACAGATATACACACTATACCCCACACCACACACTGACACACACACACACACACACACTATTCACACTATACCACACTATACACACTATACCACACTATACACAACACCACACACACATATCACAACAGCACCACACACACACACATATTCACACTAAACAAAACAGCACACACACACACACACATATACACACTATACACAACACTACACTCTGAGACACACATACCTGTATACACTATTAACACCAAACACTAACACAAAACTATATACACACAACCACACACAGACACACACAAAGAACCACACACTGGCACACACAGCACTATGGCTGCCACACACTGACTCACGCAGCCTCAACTCAATCCAACAATCCCACACAGCACATCTCTTAATCCTCACTGCTACAGAGATTAACCAGCACAGACGGAGATCTAATGCTGACTAACACCTGAGGATTCACCTGCGCACACTGTTTTCAAGTTCAAAATTACAGTATGAACGAGAACTCAAGACTAAACACCCACATGCCAACATAAAGCAACAATATGGAAAGTGTGAGCACACTACTCACACTACTTACACTACAAATTGGCATAGGATAGTGCAGATGTATGCCATTTGGGACACACCTATAGAGAAATTTTAGCATTTCTTGCTTTGGTTTTATCAAGACATCAATTGATGTATTATCATGATTAAGACAACATAAATATTTAAATGATTTTGAAGGATTTCTGATCAGAAACTGAATTGAATACCCAAAGCATCATTCAGCCAAAAAAAAAAAAAAAAAAAATGATTCAGGGTCCAAGGCGGGCGGGATTCAATGGGGGGCAAAATATTGTATCCACCTTTTTCCTGGGGGTCTTACTGGGGAAACAAATGTGGGTGGGACTTCCACAGGAATTCATCTATCCCTAGCTCTAGCTGCAGTCATTTTAGACCCGGTTTACAGCTGGTAATAAGACGCGTTTCGGATGATCCGATTGCAAATGGTCAGCGCTAAATATAATTGTAAACGGGGTGCAAAATGTTTTGTGATTGGATCACAAAAAACACATACAGACACCACAACGATAGAATGAATGGACATACGCTGCAACAACAGCTGTGTTTACTTGACAATGGAAGTAACACCCATAATTCTCACAAAGGATCCAAGTATGAAAAAGGTGGATTTCAGTTAAAAAAAGCCAGTTGCCTTTTTGAAAGAGGCCAGACAATGCTCAATATGGTGACTGAAAGAATGGATATCTCACCTTACAGTTAAAAAAGCCAAACCCCAGTTTGTTTACTCTAGAATGTGCATACGTATTAGCTAGACATGGCAAAAAAAAATATGTGATTTGAGGTAAAGCAGCACAATTTATGATACCATTGTTATCAGAATATTTTCCTGATTTGAGACAGGATTTGAAGTAGGACAGGAGTTGTACTTGCATGACTGGAATTAGCTGCACAGAGGCTTTACCAATATGACTGCCGAGTGAACAAGCTTGCCTTAAAAAGGGTTTATGGTAGACATGGACATTTTATATCCATCTGGAAAAAATTTGGAATTTTCCAGCAAATTGCAGTAAACTGAAACGCAAACATGCACGCAACCAGCTGACATCAGCTTCCTGTCACAGTAACTTTACAGTTTTTTTCTAATACTTCAACATAAAGAAGTAAAAGTGTGTTTATAATATGTGTGTGAGTCCAAAATCTTTCCAGCTGGCATCCATCCTATCAGACCACAACAGCTTCCTTCCTAGTGTGCTGGAATTCAGTCTCTTCCCTATTTTTTTTGCCCCATACAGACTAATGCATAATCCCGTCAGATATTTCTGGCAGTGTCAAGTGAAAGTTAATAAACACCTCTCTATTGACTCACAGGGATTAAAAGTCATCGGAACATGTTTGTGTTGCTCTCGAGCTCCTTTCTGCCAGGGCTGTGCCAAAAAATGTATGCCAAAATGTTTGCCACAATGAGCCCGATTTTTGCTGCACAGGTCCCTGGTGACATGTCAAAAACCGAACTGGAGGTAATTAGCATGTACAGTGAAGTTTCTCATGCATTTGCCGTGAAGTGTCGAGAGGATACGCACAGGATTCATGCCACAAAATATAATATATTCATCCAGGTCCATGCTCCAGCTTTCCTCGTAAACACATTTCAAAATGGTATATAACTATAGAAGGGGTTTTCTGTTATGAATATTTGTTTATTTGTACACAGATGCATGTTCATGCCTTTAAAAAAAAAACAAGAGATGGATATTGTATATCAGCCTGAATATTATTTGGATTTCTTCTTTAATCTGAAAACAGTCATTATTTTTGCAATTCAGTTTGGTGACGCCACCGCTGCATAAATTACACACTTCATTCTAAGCCTCCTGTTTCTCAGATGTTCTCCAAACACATGTCTCCTAAAGTGTTTCAGAGTAGTTCCCAGAAACAAATCATAATGTTCACGCCTTTTCAACAGAACAATGTTAGCCTGTCTTGAATATTATTTGAATTTCTCCTTTAATCTTTCTGCATTATGACACCATTTTATAGAACATAAAATTATCATGTAATTACGTAAGGATAACCATCTTCCTTCCGCTGTCTGACATTTTGAATCAGAGTTTTCACTTAAAAAAAAAAAAAAACGTTCAAATAAAAAAAGGCAAAGCAAAAAGCTAACTGCAATTTGGCACATTTCTTTTCATTCACAAAGAAATTTGTGGAAATAGGAGAAGTCATATAATTTCTCACCTTGGCTAATTTCTTTCACTTTATTTTCACTTTATTTTCCTCAGACTTTAAATAGCACAGAAGCGTTTTGCTGCCGAGGTGAAGTAAAATGTGTGTAGCGTTTCTCTACAGCTTGAGATGCACATAAGCCTGGTGTCCTGCTCTTCCAGAAAACGGTTTTAATGCGATTCTGAAGTGAGAAGCTTCTCACTGTGGGTAAACGAGACAGGAAAAATGATGGCTGCTTTTGCCAGTGTGCAGGATACAACCCGCTGTAGTGGCGGATTAGGACTTCACGAGCTATCGGGAAAGTTTAAACCTCCGTGGCAGCGAAGCGCTGACATCATTGGAATAGTGTAATGTTGTACACTTGTGGCATCAGCTAAAGGGGTTGCTGACGCTTCGTGTTAATATGTTCACCGGACATTGTGTCCGACCATTTTTGAATATGTCAGACATTGGGATGTTTTAACGGTCAAAAAACTGTATTTACTGGCTAACGAAAACCCTGTTTTGAATATGTTTTGACTCGAGGGAAATCACATGAGTTTGTGGCAGGACTACCTGTTTGTCGAACAATGAAAAATGAGGGCAGTGTTTTAGAAACCTGTCTGAAAACAGTCCTTATTTTTGCCATTTTGTTTGGTGACGCAAGTACCACAGAAATTACACACCTCATTCCTACGAAAAAGACCCTAGTAATCTTAGATGTGTCTCCTAAAGTGTTTCAGAGGAGATACCAACAATGTCTCACATTGTGCTCACATTTGTGAAGATACCAAATACCGAAGAGATTTCAATATGAACCGAAACATTTCTCATGAAATCTTTCAAAGACCAATTTATCTGGCCAGCACTATTAACAATAGAATTTCTTTCTGATAGTGAATTTTTTTCTTTTTTTTTTTTTTTTTTTTGTACACAAACTAATCTCAGTGTTCATGCCTTTTCAACAAATCAAGACAAGAGCTAGACATTGGAAATCCATTTTGCCTGAATAATACTATTTGAATTTTTCCTTTAATCTCCCTGCAGTGCTAGAAAATAACATACATTTTCACCATTATAGGGAACTTATAATAATCACGTAATGGTACTCAACAATATCCACCCGCATTCCACATCCAGACATTTTGAATATGTTTTGACTTGAGGGAAATCACATGGTCTTTACTAAAAGCATTGTAGGCCACCCAGTCTGTGCTCTTTAAGGGCTCCCTAAGAGTGTCTTCCTCTCTGTTGGCCCCTGAGGGTCATGAAACTCTTATGGTCTCCAGCCCTCCTCAGTTAAAACTCACGACAGAAATGGTAGGACTCGGAGGCAGCACTATGGCAACAGCAGAAACAGGCATTTAGATTCTGGTGGCGTTCTGATCGCGAGTACATGAGTCGCAGGTTTCTCAGGGAATCTTCTCCAGGCTGCGCTTCCAAAGTGTGTGTGCATGCTCCTTGGGAGTTGGGAGCAAGAGATTGTGGCCAGAAGCTATTAAAATATGGGCATGAGTTTCTGTTATCTGCATGATGGGAGGCTGTGACGGTGGCTTTGTGTTATTACAGAGATAAAATGCACAGGCACTCGGAGAGCACGGGGAGGAGGTGAAGAGAGGAGGAGGAGGAAGCAGGTAGTGGTTTGGAGTAGGGGAGGGTGTTGGAAGCTCAGATTTATAGAACTAGGGAAATTTAAGGCTATTAAATCTGAAGATTTCTAGAGTGCAAAATTGTTGAAGTTTTTTTTTTTTTTTTTACAAGAACTTGAGGAATTTGGTTAGTAGCCTATTTAGAAAAGGTGTCATAATCAGATAAAGATTTTAAGGTCAATATTAGATGGAGTCAGTGATGGACTGGCCATCTGGCACACCGGGCATTTTCCCAGTGGGCCAGTCGAGCATTGGGTCGGTCAGTTGCCCCACTCTTATTTATTAAGTGGTGGTATTTACTGCTGTGCATGGAAAGCACCAAATACTCCAAAAGTATGACAAAACGCCGCTACCCGATTAAATCGCTCAGCAGGAGAGCAGAGCAGGACCGGCCCTCCCAGGCAACTCATCCACTGGCTGCAGCGTTAGAGCCAAACCGGACCGGCCATCCTGCGCAACGCATCAACTGTCCGCAGCGCAAGAGCCGAGCGGGACTGGCCCTCCTGTGCAAAGCATCCACTGGCTGCTGACAAAACTTCTCAGTGCTCGCACCGCGCAGTCCTGTGGTAAACACAATGTGAGATATGAAAACTTTGAAGGCTCCTTGCAAAACTTAATGAAACCAGATTAAACTGCCCCAACATTCTAAACAGCAGTGACGAGGTAAACAGGAAAAAATTGTGTCATTCACAATGGTAATTATATTCTTTTCAATCCACACATCACCATTCTTATTGCATTGCAGTTAGTAACACTAACTGTAGTATGGTGTTTTGGCAGAAATATTTGAAATATACATCACTTTAATTATAATTTTACTGAATATTGTACATTAGGGCAGTGTTTTCCAACCACTGTGCAGCAGCACACTAGTGTGCAGTGGAAAATTATAAAATTCCACAAAATAAATAAATGCATAATGCGCTGCAGAATACTAGTCTATACAGTGGTGCCACTTTACACCAAAGTGTTTTTCACACATGTCTTTGCTTCACAAATAATGTCTTTGAGAGTGCAAAGCAACAAAAAATAATTAAAAACTGTCCAAATTTTTGAAGAGATTTTGAATCTCATAATTTATTTATATCAAAAGAGTATGAGTATCAGAGAGTCAGAGACCCCAGTTATTGAACTAATTTAAATTCACTAAGAAATCGCTAAGACCTAAACATAAACGAGTCCTTTTATTACTTTCTGCTATCAAAGCAACTGCCATTTTTTCAAATACATGTTTTCAATGTTTATCTTGCACATCTCCCGCTTTTTTGTGGAAAATGGAAATGGAAAAAACTCATAAAATCGCCCTTCCGTGATGCTCACTGCAACGCTTGTCATGTGGAGGGCAATGTGGCGCTTTACACTGGTATTGAACGGAGCGTTGACGCGTTGACTTTGACTCAACTTATGTAAAATGCGCTTTACAATGACGAAAGAACATTATTGACACTCAAAATTATTATTATTAGGCTATTATTGCCCTCTTTTCTGATAAAAGTCATGCTCAGCAGTTTAAATCTGTAGGAAAACGATACCGTAGATCTGCTTTGTGTTTATAATTCTTAAACATTCTACTGAAGTCAGTAGATTTGTTGTCATGCAAGATTTAATGAAGGAAAAGGTAAGGATGTTATTGAAACTCACTATTATTATAATATTTTCTTTTTGGATGAAAAATAACGCTCAAACTGAAGGAAAACTATAGATCTGCTTTGTTCTTTTAATGCTTAAACACTATAAAGTCTATTGGTAGATTTCAGTCGTGAACGACTCAAAATGATTCAATGACTCGCTAATAGCACATAAGACGCTAATTTGTCGCCACCTACTGACATCTCCAGAAGTGGCCACTGAACTAATCCGTAAATAAAACTGAACAAATTTGTGACACAGAAGCAAGAAACACCAAAATGCCCTTTAATTTTGCAGCTAATTCTGCCCAGTTTTGCAGTTAATTTGATATACTTGAATCACTAAAATCGCTTGAATTGGTGCTTTTAGCTAATTCTTTAAAATATATATATATATATATCCCTGGAAATAATGTTTGTGGACCAGTGATTGTCTCACCTTTTTTAGCCCTTCATGAGTTTGCACCCCTGTAATTTGCTGTGGCATTGCAAGAATTAATTTGCAAGAACAAATCTACAAATTAGAAAAGAAGCAAATTTGTTGTTTTTTCATTACACAATTAGCGATCTTGCCACCTGTGACCTCATTATACAGCATACCTACATGACTTGCATTTTTTACATAGCCAAATTTCAAACATTACAAATAAACATGCTACTAAGATGGACAGAAAACATGGACAAGTTCTTGAAAAGGAAAACTATCGACAATGGTTATGTGGGATAGTGGTGTGCCGTGGTATGTTTTATATGTAAAAAGTGTGCCGTGGAAGAAAAAAGGTTGGGAAACACTGCATTAGGGGAATATGGCATTTTTATGGCAATTTTTTTAGTCTCTACATGGATATTGATTTTCATATTTTAAATTCTATAGTTTTTTAGAAACCATAATTACATGTAGTAATAAGGAGCATGGTTTTACCTGTGATCATGTTCTTACTAATACCACAGTTAAACTCTGGATAAAGAACTGTGGTAAATTATCATAAGGGCAAGTACAAAGGAGAATTTCACCTCCGTGAATTAAGGATGAAGCGTTGATCTTTTCCTCTGTAAATATGTTCCGTTCTAATGAACTTTAATGGAAAAGGTTAATTCAATAATTAAGATCCTGATGAAAGAGAAATATCAGTTAAGAAGTCCTTCTGTCATAGCCTTACATATATTACTGTTTGCAGATAATATTGTTGTTAATTTCAGTAAATTCACATCTGCCTCCCAATCTGATTATGCAGTATTAATAATGCCATCTGCATTTGCAATTCAATAATAATATCACTATGTACAATATTATTGTATGGGCCGGTTGGGCTGAATAGTTCAAGGCCAATTTTTTGTCCCAGTCCAGCTCTGGATGGAATAAATCGTACCTCCCTAACCTAAAACATTAACTAAGGCCCTAGCCTAACCAATAGTGTCCAAAAACAAAATGTGAAATAAAAAGCACATTTTCTGAAGCAACCACGTCATCTCATGCCGCTTCAATGACACTCTCTTCTCACGTGTCAGCTTGCATTCTTGGCTGGGTTCAACCCGCAGTTTTCTGAGTCCAACACACTATGGAGTTACTGCAGAAGCTTATCATGTTGGAATAAATGTGTATATGTAGGTGAGCCTGTGATACAACCGTTAAAATGTACTGTATCGTTTCAAATGATGCATGGTAGTAAAAGTGTTTCGATATCATAACAGAGCAGAGCAGAGTGTGAGTAATAGTACAGAAAGTGAGCATTTATAAAGTCATAATCAGCTGTTGTAGTTGTGATTTGTGTGAAAGTGAATAAAACGCACAGTTGTTGTAGTGCCTCTAGTGTTCATTTCTCCAGGAAACTGTGACAAAACGTAGAACGAGGCACGGAAAAGTCAGTTTGCAAAAAATTCAGTTATAGTAACGTTCATTCTATGAAACTAGGTTGGTAAATTCTGCAGCACTAGCATCACCAAACGTAGTTGCAAAAATAATGACTGTTTTCAAACAGGTTTCCAGAAAACTCTGACCCCATCTGCCGTTGGTCAGACAAAATGTTTTAATAGCGTCATAGACCTACAGTGTTTACACTTTTCAGGGCAAGCAGCCTAATTAAGCTTACATGGCTTACTTACAGTTGTCTCTGCATATTAAAGGTGCATTTAGTAATTTGGGGCTAATTTAAAAAGTTTTACGCATTAAATAATGAATTGTGTTTTTGTGAAGAGTGATTTGAATGGTGTACGCTCACATGAGATGAAAACAGTACTCATAATAGTTTTCTATAAAAAGTGTTTTATTACACATGGTGTGGGTCACCCCTTTAATGTGTTTTGGCATGTTGAAATCACATGACCCGCAATGTTTCACTAAATGTCGAAGAAGAGAATCCTTGCGCTCACTGGCTGCCGCCTATGTAGATACACTTGGCTATGTTTATTTAGCACACAGTTTTGATGTTTGGTGATACGAAGAGCGAAAAGAACACAATGGAACATACTTATTTATCGTGCTTTAGCAGTGGAGACAACGGGAGATTCAGTAGCTGTACTGCCGAAGAAGCATAAAAGGTCTGAAGCAAGAAGATAGAAAGGCCGGCAAAGACAAAAAAACTTAAGTAAACATCGGTACAGCATACACAAGGTGGAAAGATTTGATGACGGAGAAAAACCTGAGTTGTGATGCCGATGTTGCTTCTTTTTTTTAATAATAATTTGCACCTGACTAATTATACTGAAAAACTTTAATATCCATTGAAATAAAAACAGATCTAAGACCATTTCAAAAATGCTGTAGTGTGGTGCACCCCTGGATAGTATCAGTGGAATTTACAGAAAACTCATAAAGTTTCCCTCGAACTTTTTAAAATGACGCGTGTAGTCAACACATGTTAGTAATGGACAGTTTTCAGCGGTGTTTACAAACGCAACCAGAAAGCAACATGTAATTTTTTTTTCTTTGTTATCACAGCTATAGGAAGGGGGGCCCATCTACCTCAATCTCAATGAAATGGCACACGTCTTCATTCGTTTAGTGCAAAGTAGCTTGGCACAACGATTGTTGTGGATTTTGTGTAAACCATGACTTTACGTGCTTGTAAACATAAAAAGTTCACCAAATACAGTATTCATGGACATGCTAAATTTGATAATTAAAAACAATTCTAATCTTTCCTTTACCTTGACATTCTGTGTCACTAGATAATTGAGGTTTATTTTATGCTAAGTAGTTCTCTAATAAAGGTAATAACTTTATTTAGAAATAACGTGAAGCATATACAGTCTTCAAAGATTATTGATATGAGGGACAATAATAATCTGTCCTTAACAGTAGAAGCATGTTCACTTGATTTCTGATGTTTGTTTTTAGGCAAAGCAATCATATTATAGTAGTAATAAATAACCTCAAGCTCCTACATTTTCCAGATCCAAATTATATTCCAGAGTTGACGGGGGCAGCAGAGACAATCATGCTGATTCCACGTCGAAAGATGGCAGTACAGCGTCTTACACCACTGTCATATCGGTACTTAAAGTACACAAAGAGGAGCAATGCTAACGCTAGCTAGAGAACTACTGAATGCCACTTTAAACTGTGATTGGGGTAGAAAAGATGTAACACATTATCTTTAAGTCTCCTGATTTTTCCTCAGACTCATAGTAAGCTTGCATGTATCTACTCCAGAGTTTCAAATGTCAGTGTCACACTCTGTGCTCAAACTTGCCAAGACTTTTGTAAAGACAAATGTCTGCAATAAAAAGTCACAGATTTCAATATGTTCTTAACATTTCTCATCCAATACTTGTAAAACCAAATTATCTGGGCAATGCAAGCAACATTAATTCTATATCTCTATACTCAATATCAACAATTGTCCCATTTGTCCAATTTGATTTATTACAGGAATTTTACATGAAACATCAGAGAAAAAGTTGATACTTAAGTGAAACCTAATTAAAACCTAACTCCATTAATAAAAAATCTTTAAGACAGATTTTCTCCTGTGGACAGAATCATCAACAGTTGGTCAAGAACTAGGCATCTAATTAAGGTAATGTGTTTCAGAGATTGTCTTTAGTCATGGATATGATGGCATATTTCATTCATTGATGTCACATTTCACTATAGCGTCACTAGCGTTGGCCCCCACAGTGAGCCTGGTTTCTCCCAAGGTTATTTTTCTCCATTAACCAACATCTTATGGAGTTTTGTTTTCCTTGCCACAGTCGCCTTCGGCTTGCTCACTGGGGTTCTAAATACAATTATTATTTAATTACTTATTTTTAAACACAATTCACAATCGTATTTTATCAAACTACACAATGATGACTCTAAGACATTATAGATATTACAGTTTTATTTTCTGTTAATGCATGATTTTCTGTAAAGCTGCTTTGAAATTATGTGTGTTGTGAAAGGCGCTATACAAATAAAAATTACTTGACTATTTTGAATCAATAGCATTACTTGCAAAACAATGGCATCCACAAATGGACTACAAAATGACACCAACTGTATATTGACACAAACTCATTCAAATAAAGCTGTGCAGAATGGCATGTTTTCTTAATCTATCAGTCCCCGGCAAATCAGATGTGCATGATAGCAAGAGAACATACCCATCAGGTGGTTTTTAAATTGTTCGGTACTGTTTGAAAGTGGGAAGGGGATTGGTTAGCAGGGTCCGGTGCGTTCGTGACTGTTTTCGAAGTCCCTGTTCATCTCTCATTCTCCAATTTGAGCTTGTCGCAGTAAATACTGTAGACAGACCCCCGACTGTGATCTGAGCAAAGCAAAGTTCCTTTAAGCAACACTGCTTATGCATGTTTGAGCGTGTGTGTGTGTGTGTGTGTATATGTGTGTGTGTGTGTGTGTGTGTGTGTGTGTGCGTGCGTGCGTGTGTGGACACAAGGATTCAGATGGCGTTTGTTTACACGAAAACCTCTCTCAGGCTGCCATCTCGAGATCCACTTGTTAATTTCTGGTGCCTTGCTGAAGAGAAAATTCATTAACCTCAGAGCCACACAGCCATGTGGTGAAATGTGCATGTTTAATGTGCCTTAAAAGAGCCTTTTAAAGACGTAAACAGGCTAATTGGGAGGACTGTAGGCAACACGGCGCATCACACACACCAGCTCACTCCTAAAGAGCTACACTTGATTGGTACTCTGCCCTGAACACATACACACACACATTACCTTGTGCATATATATCCTTGCAAGTACTTGTTCTTAATATAAGCTAATTATAATAACTATAGACTAACCCTAACCCTCAAATAAAACAATAAACCATGACAGGTTGTACGTTACAGTGATTTTATCATGGTTAAACCGTGTTGTTAGGCACGAAGCCAAGTGGAGCGCATTAATGTGAGTTCAACTGATATTAAGTCAGTTTTGTTTGTATAGCGCTTTTCACAATACATTTTGTTTCAAAGTCGCTTTACAGAGCATAGCAGCTTGGAACACGGCCCATCTGATTTTACAGATGTTAGGGAGTAGGGGTAGCACTTTATAATAACTACATGGTATAAAGTATTTGTAAAGCATTCATTTATAGTCAATTGATCATTTATAAACTATTGTTCCTGCATTAATAAGCTACATACAAATAGTTTGTTATTTGTTTATATTCACTGTAGCAAATTATTTATTATTGTTTAATAAGTTCATTTATAGGCAGTTTGATACTTTTTTTTAACATGAACAAGGCATGAATTCATAGTAAATAAAGACATTATATATGTAATTAATTGGATATACATTTAAACGTAATTAATATATTTGTTACGGTTTCAGTAACACTATTAAAGCAATTATTACTTAATATATAGGTCGGAATAAAGCATTGACTAATTGCTTACTAAGCACTTTTGTGACCTAATCTAAAGTGAGAACTGTATATGCCTAATTAAACATTTATTAATGATCATTACTTTGAAAACTTGGCCCTGAAATAACCATCTCCACAGCATCTACATCACAAAGGCTCAATACAGACACTAAAGCTTAAAAAAAACAAAACACACACACACACACACACACACACACATACACAGCACAAAAGTACAGGAATAATAGTGAGAGAGGAAAATCCAGTTTATTAAAAGAGATCATCTAATTGCTCAAATGCCACTTTAGCATGTTCCATCCTTTTAAGCTTTATGAGCAGACCTGTTGTCATTATTGCTAATTAAAATGACTGTTTAATTCAGTTTCACCAGTGGACCTACTATAAATATTTCATTAAATTTAATCCGATTCCAGAAGGAAAGTCCAAAAGATCTTTTGTATTTTATTTACTAATTTATTTACCTATATGACCTTGACTTTTTAAAATTTTCTCAAATACTGAACCAATCCTCATAAATTATATACCGTTTGAAAGCTTAAAGTCTCAAGAATCAAAATGTGCTGTCCATTAAAAAACTAAACAAAAAAAAAACAGATGAAATTACAAGTATAAGCACTAGATGGCTGCAGATAGCTACTTATTCATCCCTGGTTGAAGAGAAGATGATTTCTAGATTTTGTCACAAGTTCTGCATTTAGATATATATTTAAACATTATCAAAGACTATATTTGTCAAAGTTTAGCATTTTGATTGAGGTTATTTTTGTCCATGTTTGCATACCTGAAATTAGTAGAATAACAAGTAATAACCTAATTGTGGCTGTTTTTAGATTTTATATAATAAATAATGAAAAAAAAAAATCTGTGATTTTAAGTGTTTCCCATTCATTTCCTATGGCAGTCACTTTTGACCGGGAACAGTACAAGTGTAACTTTTTTTCCTACCACTTAGACTGATCGAATCATCTCCAATTTCTTTGTGTGTGTTCAGATATCAAATGGACGAAAAGTCACCAAGTCTCGTACACGTCAGATAAAGGAAACCAGTTTTATTGAAGAAACAAAATTGATTTCAGTCAAAAATGACGAACAGTGCATGTGGGTTAAATGAAATCGCAGGCTGCTGTGGTTTAATAATCAGACTAGGACACATGTACAACACATTTACAAGATCAACAGAAGATTTAGTGACAATGCAGAATTCTCATGCTGGCTCTGGAACAGCTGGCCATACTTATTGTAGAACCATGTTACTAAATGTTTAATTAGGCATATATAGTTCTCACTTTAGATTAGGTCACGCAAAATGCTTAGCTAGCCATTAGTAAGTGCTTTATTACAACCTTTATTAAGCATTAATTGATTTAATAGTAAGTGTTCCTAAACATGAACAAACATGTTAAGCAGAAATATGTATCCAATTCATTACATATTTAATATCTTTATTAACTATGAATTTATGCTTTCTTAATGTTCTCATAAACACTTCTTTACCACTGGTTTGCATCAACAAAAATACATCAGTTAGGTATGATTAACAAGTTGTTTACTAAGGATAAAAAAAACATTATCAAACTGCCTATATATGAACTTATTAAACAATAATAAATAATTTGCTAAAGTGAATAGAAACAAATAACTTACTATTTATATGTAGCTTATTAATGTATTAATAATGTAGGAACAATAATTTATAAATGATCAATTAACTATAAACTAGTGCTTTACAAATACTTTATACCGTGTGTTAGTCTCAGTCATTATTCACTTTCATTGCATCTTTTTTTTCCATACAAGGAAAGTGAATGCTGACTGAAACTAACATACTGTGTAACGTCTCCTTCTGTGTTCCACAGAAGAAAGAAAGTCATATGGGTTTGGAACAACATGACAGTGAGTGAAATTATGACAGAATTTAAATTTTTTTGGGTTAACTAACCCTTTAAAACCAACAACAGGTACTGATTAAAATTCACTAAATGATCTGATTCCCATAAGGCTGGTACACACCTAAACATTCTAAGAGATCAAATTTTGCCTTATTTTTCTCTCTTTCTCCACCATTC
Source organism: Myxocyprinus asiaticus (assembly GCF_019703515.2). NCBI lineage: Eukaryota > Metazoa > Chordata > Actinopteri > Cypriniformes > Catostomidae > Myxocyprinus > Myxocyprinus asiaticus. The sequence continues at coordinate 33,280,874 of NC_059376.1, read as the reverse complement.
TCTAGAGGTGGAGGTCAGGTGTGGTTGTTCCTGTTCCAAGCCATTGAGGCAAAAATCTCTCTAATGCACTGTGAATCTGGCACATACACCTTCTTCCTACACAGGAAGTCCTGATGGGACAGAGAGCATGCTCTGCAAAGATGACAAAATGAGAGAGAGAGAGAGAGAGAGAGACAGAGAGAGAGAGAGAGAGGTGGGGGGAGGGGGGAGAGAATCCACCAGAGCATAAACCCCCTGGAGACTGACAGTACAGTGCATGTATCTGTGATGATCATGTGCATGTGTGTGTGTGTGTGTGTATGGGTGGGTGTATTGCAGAAAGGAAGGGACATGTGGCAGCTTTAAGAGCACTTGTGTGCGGCACGAAGGTGTTTTCCGCCAAGTTGGAGAAAAAAAATGGTCACAACACGGGCTGATTGCCATGGTTATAATTACACTAATGGCTTCATTACGGGCATTAATTCAGCCCTCATCAGTCTTTTGCCAGTGATTAGTTCAAAGTGGAGGAGGGGTGAAACGTACAGTACTCCAAGAAAATAATTTTTCTAAACAGGCAGAATTTTAACCAGATCAAGATGTCCTTGTACAACTCCTCATCGTTTCGTAACATGCTAAGGCTAATATCCTCAGACAGAGTTTGTCAAACTGATATAATCCTGATGATTTGAATGAATGGAGCATGTGTTCTAATAGGAATGTGATATCCATGTGCTAACAAAACAGGCTCAACAGTAAGGATGGCTTGATGACCAGTTAAGAAAATTTGGGGCCAGTTGACGGAACTGTCACCTGCCCAGATTTGGGCCAGTACTGTGTTTTATCTATATCTTACATCAATGTATATGTGTTTTTATGCCTTTATAACTAATTTGAATTTTTGCAATGTTTTACATGGCTCATGGTATGGTTTAGGGTAGGGAGGTCAGTGTTGTTGATTTAAAACTCAATTCAGCATTAGTTTGAAAAAAATTAAACTCCCTTTAAGCGATACACACTGGATATTTAACCTCGAAACCACAACGATACATGCAATGAACTAAGTTATGTCATTTTGCTAAAATGTTGTCACAGTCACGTAATTTGTAGGTGATCAGGCTGCTATTGTCTGTGCCACTTATGTCACCAAATGGAACTGCAAAAATAAACTTTATTTTTAAACAGCTTTTCCGAATACTCCTGCTGTCATGGGTAGAACAAATGGATAGTTCGGCTCCAGACAAATGCAATTTGCTGAGCCAATGTTTCTGTGTCTGGCTGGTCAGGATGATAAAACCAACAAAGCGATGTTAATAGCACAAGAAGCCACAGTGTTTACACTTTTTAGGGGAAATCAACTTAAGAATGGTTTACTTATAATATAATTAGTATTTTAAGGTAAAAAAAAAAAATACACATGTCGGATCAAAATATGTCACCAAGGTAGTGTAATCTAGCTGGCTAAGATTTGTCAAAGGATTTGTCCAAATTTAAAGAATAACCTGTGTCTTGGAAGCATCTGATGGAAGAGGTTGAAAATTATAAACAATTCAATTATATTTCATACCATGTGTTGAATTGATTTCCTTTAAAAGTGTTTAAATGGATTTCTATGTGTGTCAAAATTACAATACAGCTTATTTTTGCAAAGAAAACCTAATGTTTAGTGAAAAAGATATATTACAATTCAGACCCCTATAAAAATATTGCTAAAAATAGCTTTTATCATTTTTGTGTGGCTTTTTTGCCAGTGACAATGTTGGCAGTGCAAGTAAAAATCTGAACTATTACACAAAAAAAATCTTTATTGTTGAGCCCTGCACAGCTATTGAGTTTCCTCTCAGTATTGCTGTTACTCTCCTGTGTGTGATAGGATGGAAACATGTGATCAGCCCCAGGGCCTCAGTATGTTCTCAATTCCCTGTGGTCTGTCTCATAAAATGTAAGATTTGAAAAGAGAAAACACACACAAACACACACACCCACACACTCATACATACACCGATCAGCCACAACATTAAAACCACCTGCCTAATATTGTGTAGGTCCCCCTCGTGCTGCCAAAACAGCGCCAACCCTCATCTCAGAATAGCATTCTGAGATGCTTTTCTTCTCACCACAATTGCACAGAGCGGTTATCTGAGTAACCATAGACTTTGTCAGTTCGAACCAGTCTGGCCATTCTCTGTTGACCTCTCTCTGTTGACCTCCATCCACAGAACTGCCCCTCACTGGATGTTTTTGGTTTTTGCCACCATTCTGAGTAAATTGTGGAGACTGTTGTGCATGAAAATCCCAGGAAATCAGCAGTTACAGAAATACTCAAACCAGCCCGTCTGGCACCAACAATCATCCATGCGATTATCTAAATAGCCAATTGTGTGGCAGCAGTGCAGTGCATAAAATCCAGCAGATACGGGTCAGGAGCTTCAGTTAACATTCACATCAACCATCAGAATGGGGAAAAAATGTGATCTCAGTGATTTGGACCGTGGCATGATTATTGGTGCCAGTGTTTTGAAGCGTGATCATCACAGCGCCACTCATCAAATGAAGCACAGGTGCTTTTGTCTGGTCATTCCATCTTCTTAGAATCCTCTACATTAAAGCGGTGGAGGGACACAGCTGAATGTATCTGTTCAGAAACAAACAAACAGACGGAACATCAAAGAGTGTAGACTGAAGCTAGAGTGGAGAGTGAGTGACCTGTTCAGACTCTTGATTGCAGAAGAGGCCTCTGTCTGATATCACATGAAACACACACTGATTTACACATTTAGATATAGACATACACTCACGAACACAAATATTGGCACTACATACAGTTTGAAAAGAAACAGATAATCAAGGAATACAGCCTGATCTCATGAAAATTACTTGACTGTAGTGTCATTTTTGCAAAATGATATTAAGTGGTTCCATACACATATCGCAGCAGTTCTGATGTGAAATGTCTACTGTGTTTTGCTAAAAGTTCCTTCAAAACAGATTAGCGGTTAGCGCTTTAATGAGTTTTAAATAAAAAAATTTACCTCCCTATCCTAAACCTTAAATCTAAACCTCATAGTGTCATAAAAAGCAAATGTGAGATGAAAAACAGATGAGGTTTAGAAGGTTAATACCCTATTGATTTCTAAAATCAACAAAATCAAACCTCCCTACCCAAAACCTTAAACCTAAACATAAATGGTAATCTCATAAAAGCAAATGTGTGATGAAAAAAACTCAATTGTTGAAGCAACCATGTCATTTGTGGTGCTTCTGTGAAGCTTTTAGTTAACATGTCAGCTTGCGTGCTCTTCAGGACTTGTACCCTGGTCAGTTGAGCTACCATGCAAAAAAGCTTGTAAATGTAGTTGGTAATGTCATGCAAACATTAATATGTATTGCCTTACAAGTCATGCAGTAGAAGTAATTTGATTTCATAAGATAGCATCATGTGAAGTCTACTCACCAACAAGTGGCATCCATCTCCTATCAGACATTTTTGCATCGGCTCCAGAGTGTTTCATTTCCTCAGTTGTGCGACTGGAATCGTGTTGTGTCAGTAGTGTGGGAGACCTGGGTTTGAATCCTGTGTTGAAACCAGAGTAATTGTGTTAGCATAATCAGTGATGAGTCCAATACTGAGGTTGCATTTTACCCTCTAACATTAAATTTTTACTCCAGTGATGGTTAGGTTTGGGGTTTGCATTGGCGGGTATAGTTTATAAAATATGCACTCCTCTTCAATGTGTTACAGCCAACTGAATGCAACTTGCTTCACATTTTTGCTTCTGGCAAAAATGGACATTTCACCTGGAATATGGAGCTCACTCATGCCCATACGCCCAACAACAGTTACTGCTTTGGCCACTGAGGGCGATGTTTCACATTTCGGTAAGCACAGAAAGTCAACCTACTGTTTCAGATTTCACAGTGAGATCAGTCAAAAAGTAAGTGTTTTATGAACTGATAATCTGCCGTTTTACGTGTGAAATGGAAAAAAAGTTGTAGTAGCGCCTCTAGTGTTCAATTCACCAGGACACCGCAGCAATTTATTTAATGAGCCATGTAAAAATCATTTTGCAAAAATGTAGGTAAAGTAACGTGATTCTATAAGATCAGGTTGGAGGAATAATTAATAATTGCTCAGCTGAGTATTGACAAATACTATCATTGTTAAACCTTACAAAAATTACTATGGCAGTACATACAGTGACGGTATCAGATGGTAATATTTAAGGTACTATATATACATATTCCTACAGCCAATCATGCAGATCTAGTTCTGATTATGAGAATGTTTTATAATATATACCGTATGAGAATATGCTGTTCGAAATTCAAATATAATTATTAGTAATTAGGGCTGGATGATCAAAAAGGCTGCATGTCATTGATTATGCACATCAATTAATTTATTAGTGCACACTGTGTTTTGTTTAAGGTGTATACATATCAATCATCCACAGAAATAATCATCCACAAGTCATAACTGACCATTCTATCTCCATCATGTTCCATCAGACACTGTTGAATTATATGGCACATGAAGAGCTCCCTCTAAAGTTCTGATGACACACTGCAAGGTATTACTACAGCATCAACACTGTCCTCTTTTAAAGCTCAACCTCTCCAAAGTCCTCCTACACACACCCGCACACGTCCCCAACTCCCTTAAACTCAACTCCCTCTTCACCTACTCCCTCTCCTCACACACTCCCCTTCAAATTGCGATCCATCATTGACCTCTAAATCAATAATCAATCCGAAGTCTTCTCCTCTTACCCCATCTGTCTCCATTGGCCAGAGCATCGCTCTCTGCCTGTATAGATCATCATTTGGGTCTGTGTAATTGCTGGTCAGAGGTAAGGCCACTATTAAAGACAGCGTGGCCACTGGCTCTCATTTTTCCCCTCTCTTTGACCCAGTTCAGGCTCTTCTTGACTTCTCTCACACCACTTTTCCTCACTCTCTCTCCAGAAAACTCTAGCTATAAATGAAGTTTTGAATGAAGATATCAAAAGTAGATATATGTTTTAGGGCTGCACAGGGTCACACACTATTTGGTCAATGAATTTCCATGACTTTTCCATGACCTTTCAAGTCGTTCATTAATTTTTTAAATAACTGAATAGAAATTGCTGGTCAGATTTTTTTATTAGTAGTATGTCAAGAATCAATCTTTTGGTCAATGAAATGAAACATATATATTTAATAGTGTACAAAGTGTCTCCAATAAGTCCTTCAGTGAAATGATCAACAAGTTTTAGTCTACACAAGCACTCACAAAGAGCAATATTTAGCCAATTAAATACAGAAATATCCATGACTTTTCCATAACTTTTTGAGATTGTACTTATTTCCATGACTATTCCAGGACTGGAAATCACAATTCCCTAATCATTAGGAAATCTAATATATATATATATATATATATATATATATATATGCTTCATGTGGTAAATTATAAATTTTCAGCTTCAAAAGTGAAATCACCATCCACTTGCATTTTAAGGACCTACTGAGCTTAGATATTTTTCTACTTTACTTTAAATGTGTTCAGCAGAAGAAAGAAAGTCATACACACCTGGGATATAATGAGGGTGAGTAAATAATGAGAGAATTTTCATTTTTGGGTGAACTATCCCTTTAATAGAAGTAGTGAAAGAGTTAGATCAAGTAGAAATAGATCCTTGAAGAAACAATTGCTGGTAACCACTTTTTTTATCGTACTTTTTATAGGTTTTACACGACCGTGGAAACCTTGGGTCTAGACTTCATTTGGAAACTATTATAAACCTAAACACAACCTCAAGGATTTTTAGAAATCCATCAATTAATTATATTTTGAGTTTATTATCTTATTATGTTTATTTCTCTTAAATGAACTAATTGGAAATTGATTAATTAGCCTGACACTGTGAAACACCAATTACAGTGGTTTTCCTTAAAATCATGGTAGCTAATGTTTGCTAATCATTGCATCGAGCATCTGCTATTAGGTTCACAATGAGAGTCATTCGGCAGTATTTTCCACTTCTTTCTTTTTTCTTGCCGGCACTAGCTGTACTCCCTAGTTTAATTTCATGCTGTGCAGTTGTACACTGTGGCTGTAACCCTCTGTTACATCCCGTAAACCTTACAGTTCAAATATCCTAATTCTAGACTATGTTTTCCATCTCCTTCTGTGCAGGCATGCAACTGGGATTTGCTTTTCTGGCTTAATTAAAGCAGTGGGTGGGTGTAGATTTCTCACTGAACAACACTGACATCCATCACACATTAGCTACGAAATTGTTGCAGTGTCACAACATGCTCAAACATTGTTTTATAACATATAATAACAGGTTATAATATCGCGTCTTTCAGGACTGCTCACATCATCAACGAGTGGCGAACAACAGTCGAAGAAGCGTGACTTTAAAAGAAGGCAAATAGTGTTATATGCTATTTGCACCCCTAATTAAATACTAACTTACAGTATGGGAATCACTGCAGTGTGTTTCTTGTGTTTATTTAGAATCCCACAGCATCATACACCAAGCCCTACCCCTAAACCTAACCCTAATTTTCCCTTACAAAAATTAACCATGGTTTTACTACAGTAACCATAGTATCACAGTAGTATTTTATAGTAAAATCATAGTACCGTAATCACAAAATTAAAACGTGGTTACTATATTAACACTATAATACTGTAGTAACACTATGGTTAATTGTATTAAAACTATGGCTTCCTTAGTATAAAAGGAAATATCAAGAGTGGAGACAGGAAACAGGATGAGAAAAACTGGGGAAAAGGGGGGAATCGAACTCAGGTCATCCGTATGAGAATAACTCATCCACAGCACCTTTACACACCACACCATCGAAGGGATACTTGGAGGTGCAGTTTGTCTTTAATTTCAGTATTTCCACCAGAATGCTTAGTTGTCTGTACCGGAGGTAGTGTTAATATGGATTCCCAGTACTTTCCCTCAGAGATGGGTGTGTATTTTTCCCCCCTTTTCCTCTTCACCATCAGGGGATTCAGAATCAGTACATAGCTCTGTGGGTTAGCGGAGCATTCAGCCGCATCCACCGCTTCTACAGAGTGATATGCTGTTAATTAATTTACACTGAGTCCCAGCACTATGCAAACCACTGCAATTCCCTATTCCAAACACACGGGCATTCGTTCATGTTTGTGCTGCATGTGATGCGTGATTATCCAATCAACAACACAAGGTCACCGTGGAGCAAAGTGGATCTGGGTAGCGTTCAAAATCCGTGCACATCTTAAACGGTTACTCCAGCTTCATAACTAATTTATCATCAGTAGGATTCATGTTTTCCCCACTGGCTTTGGTCAAACAGACACTGTGGTCTCACGAAGCATCCACACAAACAACTGTCCCTTTCAAACCGTATGGCCACTAACAGCCAACGAGGGCAAGAGGCACCGGCCCCCACAATTCCTCCAACGCTAATTGGCTGCTTAAAAAAGATTGCCCTGGAGGGCAAAGGTCACTTGAAATATTAATGCCATTAACAACTTTGGAAGAGTGCCTACTTCAAAAGCCCCTGCTGTGCACTCCCACTTGTTTTTTTGTTTTTTGTTTTTCTTACAAAACTCTCTTAATCTCTCTCTACTTGTGAGTCACACTATGTTGTGATGGGCTGCTTACAGCTCTGGCAGACCGACAACATATGCCATGTCAAGCCACAAACTGCCTCCTTCCGTAAGCCTGCTATTTAATGGTCAAGAGCTGTGTAACTGAAAACAGCTGTGCATGTAAGCCTATCTATTCTGTGGAAATCCTGTTACCTATAGGGCTAGGTGATATAGCTAAAACAATTATAACTTGATATTTTTGTGCCTTTTACTAATATTTTACATGTTGATATTTATGCATTTTCCAACATTGTCTAATGACAACTCCTAATAATTCCTACGACATGGCAAAATCGTAATATAATGCACAGCTTCCTAATAATGTTTTTAATAGTGTAATTAAAAACTAATAATGTACCTAAAAGGTACGACTCTTATTGCCATACAGACCAACCAACAACAAATAGAATCTCAAATCAATATAATTCAGCCTTTACATTTTAGCTAGCCTCCAGTCCAACACTTTATTTTATGAAAGTATACCTCAGTAAACAAATTTTGTTACTTATTCCATATTTATTTATGCAACATAAATGACTGATGAATGGCAATAACCTGTAATATGCTTCCCTCATCTCGCTCCAAACCCGATGTTTTTTTTTTATCTGTGGAACACTGTTATTTTTCCAAATAAATCATTGTTAGGCTTTGGGTAAGGTGTTAGACTTTATGGTTAGGTTTAGATTTGGGGTTTGGGTTAGGGGATAAACTTAGGAAAAATTGTAAGAACTCTCATTGAAAACCCAGATGTTTCTCCTTCTTCTGTGGTACACAACAGGAATTTTCCTATTAAAATCATGGCTAGGTTTCGGTTTGGGTAAGGAAATAAACTGCGTAATTAAACTTTGATTAGGAACATTTTTAATAACATTGTTGGTTAGTTTATTTTTTTCTATGAGAGTAAAAGTAGCAAAAGTCGTATTTGTACAAGTCAACACATACAATTTCTTACAATTTCACCATCTACTAATTATTATGACTTTTAATGAGAGCAGGTTGGGTTGTATTTGCTCTTAAATGACTTAATAATAATAGGTGATATAATCATCTCAACCAAACAGCCATTTTAGCCAAGTAGATTCAAAATAAAACTAGCTCTTTAAGAATCTTAATGGCCAAAAAAAATGTTTATGTTATTGAAAAAGCTGACATGGGGAGTCACGTGGCGCCATGCAAGGGTTGGACGTGTGAACGGCGAGCTCTGTGCACTTTGCTAGTTTTTAATATTTTTTATGTCATAAACTGGTGAGATTCTATACACCCTGATCCATAACAGTTCTATGAAGACAATATGTCAAAGAAGTCAAAGAGACATTAAAAGACACTTACGTGCTCAAGCTGATACCCTAGACAGGGCCGCAGACCAGGGACTCAGTTTGGACGGTGCAGCAGGAGAGATTCAGCGTCAACTGTCGGCAATGCTGGCGAAAGTCGTTGCTGACTTGGAGGATCTTGCTGTAATATGTCAATCGATCACTGCCATGGAGACGAAATTCTCTGAGTTGGTTACAAGAGTATCGGTTGTTGAGAAACGGATTGATTATCTGGAGTCATCGGAGAGGGAATTAGCTGCTAACCCGCTAGCAACCAAGACAGACTTCGAACGTGTTTGGGAAAGGTTGGAAGACTTAGAGAATTGTAGCTGGCGAAACAACGTCCGAATTGTTGGAATTCCTGAGAACGAAGAAGGCCGAGATATGGTGAAATTCCTAAACGAGCTCTTCCTGAGTCTGCTGGACAAAAGAGGCCATAAGCTGGAAATCGAGCGAGCTCACAGAGTTCCGGCTCGGAGATCCGCTGAGGAACACAGGCCTCTATCAATTCTGGCCAAATTTCTGAGATCATCCGATAAAGATCTTGCGATACGTGAGGCGAGGAGTAAAGGAAGGCTTTCTTGGAAGAACCACAACATTTTCTTGTTCCCAGACTTTGTGAATTCGACAAGAAAGAAATGTGATTGATTCAAGGAATGCAAGAAACTTTTACATCAATGGAAGGTCGCTTTTGCACTGATGTTCCCGGCCAAATTGAGAAAATATACTAAGGATGGCCGCAAAATATTTACATGCCCACAGCAAGCAATGTCCTTCATAAAGTCAATGGAATGAGTAAGTTATTGTGTGATACTGTCTATGCAGCGGAGTAGACCTGACTTACTGAATATTCACTTGTTCATCCAGGGAAACTGGGTGCCTTCTTTGTTTCTTTTTGTGCTGGTTCCACCTAGCGGCTGGAGTTTGTTTTGTGTAGTAACACTCCTTCGGGACAGTTTGTGGATGAATCTGCATGTTCTTTGTTCTTATGCCTCCTATTGGTTGGAGTTTGTTCTGTGGAATATTTCTTGTAAAACATTAGACTGATTAGGACATTTTTTTTGCATTCATGTAACCAGAGCCGGCCCCAGGCATAAGCAAACTAAGCAGCTGCCAACAGGGGGCCCCCAAGAGCACATGAAATGACAGCTTGATTTTTAAAAAAAAAAAATTTGATATATTATGTCAATGGGCAATGGTAATTATACAAAAATGCAATATTAAACGTAATGTTAACGGGCTGCAGGATGCAAGCACAGTCAGACAGTTAGTTGATTGAAGAGGCAGCAGCATTGCAGCAAAACAGCAATGTCACAAAAAAGGACATATCCCTCTGGTGCAGAGAAAAGGAAAAAGAAAACCAAGGAAGAGAAAAAACAGCAAGATAAAGGTATGTTAAGTAGCTAGGCTATGTTGAGAGCTAACGTTAGCTGGCTAGTTAGTTAACATAGCCTAGTTAGCATATCTTCTTGTTTTAGGAAAGTTCACGTTTGATTAAACATCCGTAAATAGCCTTGACGTCTTAATAAATTATAATACAACATATTACTTGTTGTATTAGCTAGTTTTAGATTAAAGTTTTTGTTTTCTGTGTAAAAATAACTTTTTCCGGGTATATATTTTTTGTAATAAAAATAAGCTTCTGTTCCATAAACTTGGTACTGATAACAGCTTAACAATATTTACATTAGCCTTTCCATTTTAGGGGTCTTTGCTATTATATTCCAATATCATTATGCCTAAATTAGCTAGTTTTAGATTAAGAGTTGTTGTTTAGGTGTACAGATGGCTTGCTGCTGTGTATAATAATTTATGTTGTTAAAATAACATTCTGTTCCATCAACTATGTACTCTTATGAAACTTCACTAGGAGCATTGTTGAAATATTTTGGAGGTGGGGCACAACCAACGCCACCAGCCCCAAGTGCCAGTGCTACAGCTGATGATGATACAGCAGGTGAGTTTTCAACAATCCCAGATCAATATATTTATATGGATAAACCATGCGACATCTAACATGGCTAGCTTTTATTATTATTATAATAATTATAATTATTATAATTATTATTTTCATCTTTCATCAGGTCCATCCTCTGCAGGCGAGGAGCACTTACCAGCACCTGCATCCACTGATCCTACAGTTCCTTCCATGTCTGTTTCAACCTCAGCAGCAGCCTTTGTATTTGCTCAGTTTACTGTAGAATATCCTGAGATTAATATTTCTAATTATAATTATTAATGTAATACTGTTTACCTTAAGTTATTTTATTTGTAGTTGATTTTTCTGCACTTTTGCATGTTGCACATTTTTTTTACCAAAAGCAATTAAAGTGGTTAACTTGTTTACAGTAAATGCATTGTCTGCTGGTTTATTTTGATACATTTCAGTACACCACATTAAGTATGCCACTTAGTACTGTAAGACTTTGAATATTAAAGTGCAAATTAACCTGACCACTCTTGTGGATTTGCTACTGTTACAATTAAAAACCGTAGAAGGGTAAAAACATGCCAGGCAGACATTGGTATGATGTAAGCAACACAGCTACAACTAATAAAACTGATAATGGGTGTGTTAGATTTATAGTGTGTGAATAATCAAGCATTGACAATAGTCAGTCGTATTGGCGGCACTGAGGGTCCCCCAAATCAAATTCTGCTTAGGGCCTCATAAAGGCTTGGGCCGGCCCTGCATGTAACAGCAGAGTGAGCCTGACTTACTGATCATTCATTTGACTGTCCGAGGAAACTTGGTGCCTTCTTTGTTTCTTTTTGTACTGGTTCTGCCTAGCGGCTTGAGTTTATTTTGTGGAGTAACACACCTTCGGAACAGTTATGTGGATGAATCTACACGTCTTTGTGTTTATTCCGCCTATTGGCTGGAGTTTGTTTTATAGATTATTTTCTGTTGTGTAATTCTGTCTCACAAAATTTTTATAGAAGCACCAGACTTGAGCAATCCGACTGCAAATTTGTCGCGGGGGGCTCTTGTAGACGTACATGGACTGTTTGAATTTAGAGGGATGGACGCCGGTTGGCGCTGTTGTGCGTGGGGTTAATGCGCACGTTTTTCTTTTTTGTTCGGGGGGAAGTTTGGGGTTTGACTGTTGCACTAATGTTGGAAGGTGGTCTTTATCATTTTATTTTTGACACACAATCTTTTTTTTCTAATATGTCAAAATGACAAATGTTAATATGAGTGGATTGTCTCTCTCCACGTGGAATGTGAATGGGTTGGGGCACCCCATAAATAGAAGGAAGGTTTATTTTCTTAAATGTAAGAAATATGATATTGTGTTTCTTCAAGAAACGCATCTTTCCCCGCAGGAAGCTGAACATTTTGGGAAGATATGGGGTGCACATGTTTTCTTTAGTGCTGGCTCAAGTTAGAGCAGGGGAGTCATTACATTGATAAGTAAACATCTACAATTCAAATGTCTCAAACAGATTAATGATAAATTAGGAAGAGTCATTATAGTTTTAGCAGAAATTCAGGGGCAAAGGTTGATTTTGGCTAATATTTACACACCTAACGATGATGATCAGGGCTTTTTTATAGATCTTAAAGGGATGTTGCATCCCTCATGATATAATATTGGGAGGAGACTTTAATCTTTTGATGAACTCAGTCCATGATCATAGTGAAGCAAAAGTGTGTAAGCCCCCTAGAGCAACATTGACGCTTCACAGGATGTGTAAAAATCTTGGTCTTAAAAATATTTGGAGACATTTGAACCCATCTGGTAGGGACTATATATTTTTTCACCAGTCCATAAGATTTAAGATCTAAGTCCCTCATTTCATCTGTTGTGGATTGCTCAATTGGAAACATCTTAGTCTCAGATCACGCCCTGGTGAGTTTAGAGATGTTGCCACATACGGAGAAAAAGAAATCATATAGGTGCTTTAATGTATCCCTTTTGCAAAATCCTGAATTCCAAAAAATGTTAAAGGCTGAAATCAATGTTTATATGGAGACCAACTGGTCCTCAGTATATACAGGGCACGACAGTCATACTTTGAGTCGGGGGACAAAGCAGGGAAGCATTTGGCTAGATATATAAAGCAGAGAGAGTCTTTTTCTACCATTCCCTCAGTGAAATCTGCTGGTGGTGAAATATTTACCTTGGCCATTGATATTAATAATGCTTTTAAAGAATTCTATCTGGATCTTTATAGTTCCACATCTTCGTCTACTGATGACGATATTAGAAACTTTGTGGAACCATTAGAACTCCCTAAATTGATGACTGAGCAAAAAAAATATCTTGATTCTGAGATAACCTTGGAGGAGCTTGGCGAGGAAATTAAGGCTTTGCCTACAGGCAAGGCTCCGGGGCCAGATGGTTTTGCTGCTGAATTTTTTAGATCTTATGCTACAGAACTGGCTCCACATTTGTTAAAAGATTATACAGAATCATTAAAGAATGGAAAGCTTCCGCCTACCATGACACAAGCCTGGATCAGTCTGATTCTTAAAAAGGACAAACATCCAAGCGAATTAAAAATATTGTCAAAAATGCTGGCTAACCGATTAAGTAAAGTTATGACATCTCTTATACATACAGATCAGGTGAGGTTTATTCGGAGCTGCAGCTCTTCTGATAACATTAGGCGTTTCATCAGTATTATGTGGACAGCGGCGATTGATCAGACTCCGGTTGCGGCCAACTCACTTGACACCGAAAAGGCATTTTATGTGGTAGAATGGGATTATCTTTTTAAGATTTTGGAAATATACGGGTTCGGGAATACTTTTATTGGATGGACTAAATTACTTTACAGACCCAGTAGTGGTGGTACAAAAAAATTGATTAATTTCAGATTATTTTACTCTGGATAGGGGCACCCGGCAGGGTTGCCCTCTTTCCCCATTATTGTTCTGTCTTGCCCTGGAACCATTAGCAGCCACAATAAGAAAGAGGATGATTTTCCAGGGGTGATGGCGGGAGGTGTGGCGCATAAGCTTCTGCTTTACGCAGATGATATTTTATTATTCGTCACTGACCCTTCTAGATCTATGCCTTGCCTCCACAGAATTATTAATTCCTTTTCTAAGTTCTCGGGATACAGAGTTAATTGGTCTAAATCCAAAGCTTTGGCACTGACAGCGTACTGCCCAGTAACTGCTTTTCAGCCGGGTGCCTTTCAGTGGCCCAAACTGGGCATTAACTATTTGGGTATTTTATTCCCAGTAAATTTGTGTGATTTAGTCAGAGTTAATTTTGACCCTTTAATAAAAAGGTTTTTGAGCGATGTGGGCAGGTGGGCTTCATTACATTTATCGATGATTGGGAAGATTAATGTTATTAAAAGGAATTGTATTCCAAAATTCAACTACAGTACCTGCTACAATCTCTCCCTATAGATGTCACTCTCTCTTATTTCAAGCAATTTGATAGCCTAGTGAAGTCCTTCATTTGGAAAGGGAAACGTCCCAGATTACATTTCAGTAAAGCTGCATAGGCCGATTGACAAAGGTGGGCTAGGCCTACCCAAGATTTTGTTTTATTATTACGCGTTCGGTCTCAGACATTTGGCTCATTGGTCGCTTCCACCTGAGAGAGTCCCTTCCTGGTTTTGCATTGAACAGGAAGTTCTTGCCCCTATTTCGCCATTGTAAAGCCTTTCTATCAAACTAACTGGAGAAGTTATCTCGCATTTGCACTCGGTATGGACAAAAGTGTCCAGAGTGCTTTTGGAATAGGTCATGAGGCATCAGTGTATTACTCCCTGCTAATTCAGAGTCTGGGGGATGGAACTTCAACTTCTCTCAAGAGATTATGGAAGAAAGATTTAAACTTGGTATTGGAGGAGGGAGAGTGGGCTAGGATTTTAAAAACCGTCAAGTCTGCATCTAGAGATGCAAGGGTGCGCCTTATGCAATTCAAGATTTTACATTCATTCTATTGGACCCCCTCTAGATTGTATAGGCTTGGTCTTAAAGACACACCCACCTGCTGGCGATGCCAATCAGAGGATGGAGACATAACCCATGTCTTTTGGCGGTGTGTTAAGATCCAGGAGTTTTGGTTGAAGGTTCAGAGTTTTGTGGGTGATGCATTGGGCACTCGGGTTTCATTTTGCCCCAGACTCTGTATTTTGGGCGATGGGGCAGTCATCGATGTTGAGAATAGACACAAAAAGAGTTGGGTCCTAACCAGCATCATGAATGCCAGACAGATTATTTTAAGGGGTTGGAGGTTGGCTGAAGGCCCTCATTTCAGGAGTGGTGCTCGGAGATTTGGAGGGTTGTGGCCTTTGAAGAAGGGTCATTTAGAAGACTAGGGAAATTGAATTTGTTTACGGAGAAATGGGGCGGATATCTGACATTGCTGGATGAGTGATTATTATAATTTTTTATTTTATTTTATTTTTTGTGTGTGTTTATATTCATGTGCGACCACTGGGATGATGTTGGGGGCCAGGGTGGGGTTGGGAACTGGGGAGGGGCGATAGTGGGGGTTAATTGTTGATTCTGTGTATATATGTTTTGTTTTTCTGTGTTCAATATGTGAATCAAAAAAAATTTTAATCAGAAAAAGCTGACATAGCTAACTCTGTTTCTAACTTATATTTGTGTGTGCAACATATTGCTAAATGTCAGCAACAATTGATGGTATTCCTCACATCACAAACATCAAGTTATCTTAAGCTGCGAAATGAAAAAAATACAATAAAATCTGGTCAGCTAAAAGCTATATCCATTCAGCCCATTCAATGGTTGCCTATAACTTCAAATTATGAATTCAGGCACGTAACCAAATGGCGAGCGCTTCACGGCTTCTTGCTGTTCCTCATCAGTACTTTCTGCTGAAACGTACTGTTTGCAATATGCAATTAATGAGTTGTTCAATGCTTTGAATGAATCCATTTGAAATGTAATTGTCTCTTTTCCCCAGAGGCACAAGGACAGGCCCAGAGACGGAGCTGTCAGAGAAACAGGGCTGTCTTTAATCTTCATTTGATGACTCTCATACTTGTAGGCTGTGCTATAATTTAGCATGAGAGACAAATGAAAGTGTGTATGAGGTAGTAAGTGATGGAGGGGAAAAAAGTGTGTGAGCGTATCTTTGTGTGTGTACGTGAGTGAGAGAAGCAACAACATGTTAGACTCAACGTTTCAGATAGACCTACTTCTGCCAATCAGACGTCAGTTGTCTCTCATCTTATGTACAGATACGAAACGACCACTTTGAAAGCGTCCAACACTCCAATGTACTGCGATGGGATGTGTTGTTGAGGGGTAATAGAGGAGTTTAATAGTGAGCACTTTGTGTCTCATCTTTTATATTTAAACATATCAAAGCTGCTCAGAAAGATGCATATCAAACCGATCCAACATTCGCACACTGCAAGAGTGGGAAGGGAAGTGTGTGTCTGCAAAATCTGGGTAGAAGTAGTATGTTTTGATTGTAACAGAAAGATGAAGAGGAGGCAAACAGAGCCTGCAACGGACCAGGATATGATGTCATGCGCAAGGCTTTCTGGTTTTTAATAAATAAAAATCTCAATTAACAAATAATATTACATTCAAAGTGTAAAATACCTTCTCACTTTACAGCAACATTAAAAACACAGCTTTGAAATATATAGGCTATTCTTTCAATTGAGCCAAGAGGTCATTGTGTAACCTTTTGATCTTCGATGGTTACATGTCTTCTCGTCATCCAGATTCGCAGGTTTCACCAAACTTGAGCTTTCCTCCACAGCATAGTGAAAAGTTATTTTGCATGAACTTGCGTTTCTGGTCTCCCCTATTCAGATGCATTTGAACAGAAGTGAATGGAGCGTAAAGTGTAGTAAGACCACGAAAAATATGTATAGACACTGCACAGTGTCACTCACACAAACACAATACACCATCAAGATAACACACAAGACATGAATATAATGCAATAAATGTTAAATGAACATAAAATGTAACTTAAAACACCACAGCTTGCATCAAATATAAGAAGACACAGATATTTAAATCAAATTTAATCAAAAGTGAAGGGTCACGCAGGGACTTCTGTGAATGCCTAATTATTGTTTTCCACCACAATTTAGCAGTTGTTTACCGTAAAAGTATTTTGTATTGTCTTATTAAACATACTATACATTTTTAGAGTTAACAACTTTTTACTTCTCGAAAACATTATTATTATTTTATTTTTATTGTATTTTTTTTACAATATTATACCATAATAGTACATTTATTTTCTAGTTAAATATAAAATAATTTTGTTATAGACCTTATTCACGCTAGTGCCATCTTTGATTTATAATGGAAATGACAACGAGGCTGTGAGGGATAGACTTAACATCTCTTCAATGGCACGAATGGTGTAAAGCTGTATAAAGCTGCTAGATCACATTTGATTTTCCACAGCTTAGGTTGTCTGGAGGTCTTTGGATACTGAATGTTCTTTTACAGGTATTTTATCAAAGTTTTGTTCATGTAACGATCCAAAAACACTTTAAACTGCAGTACAACCCTTTGAAGAGGTGGTAAGTCTATCCCTCACAGCCCCGTAGTCATTCCCATTAAAAATTAAAGATAGCGCTAGCGTGAATAAGGTCTGGTAACTAACTAGCAGTTGACCAGTTAAAGCTACATGTAACTTTTGGCCCTCTAGTGGTTTAAGAATAGAGTTACTTGCGGAAGAGCATTGTTATGGTAATTACGTCAGTTGGGCTTTGGCTCTGCTCTTCTGAGCAGATGAATCTGATGGTTTGATGAGTACCGGTGTAACCATGGATACAGATAATCAAAGTATCAGAGCGAATGTCACTAACAACAACAAAACTCGCCCCCTCCCCTCAAAAAAATTAATAAATAAATAACGAAAGGAAGAAAAAGACGAATATATGAAAAATATGTCTTATTAGCAGGTAAGTAGCATATCTGTTGTTTGACTTATTGAAAACAATTGTTTCAAAATAATGAAACATTTCATTATTGACATTCGACATAACAATTGCTAGTCATATCAGATAAAGTCAAACAGTGAAAAGTATTATAACTTAGCTAGCAGGCAAATAGACTAAGGTAGTAACTGTTTCAGAGATTGGCATTGTTACCACCATAAAGTTTATTTTTTTCCATTGTCCTTCCTCAAAAAAGAAATCAAGCACTGCAGTACCACAATCCATAATAAAATGCCTCATTAGAGTGGCTAACGCTATCTAACGAACTACCGCGCTAAGAGAGCTTCCTGGCTAACTATCGGGCCAATAAAATATCTTCCCTTTCTAGCAAGAAAAAGCTACCTCAGTGTCTGTTTTAAATCATTTCAGATCTCGGAGTTGTCGCCACCTCTGAAAAAGCCAAGCCGATGCTCTTTTGTGTTTTATTACGGGCTCTGTCACTTTGCCTTTTTGCTTGAAGACTGTCCTTGGTTCGAGGTTTCTATATTTTGAAATCGGGTGATTCCCCAGAGGGTTGTATATTTGAATGATCCATGGTCAGTGTTACTAATTTGTTGTGGCTACAAGCTTTCAGCTTCAAACTAATAACACACCTATCACCGTACACATACACATGCTGTAGTACCTCCGGATCACTGATATATATCAGTGCTCCAGATCTTCATTTCTTTATTTACAGACATGACGCAAACACGCACGGATGACTTATGGAAGTATGACATTTCCCAACAAATCCCTCCCGACAGCTCTAAAATAGAAACAATTATTATAGGCTTACCATAGTGAATCAAGGAATGGCAAATACATGGTTTGGAAAACGGACTGTTGGTGTACTTGATCATTAATGAAATTCTTTACATTTCTAACATAAAAAAATCATACATAGTGTAGCTTTAAGTTATTTACTGTTGCATCTTTACATTCTTTTTCCATTAAAATAAAATAAAAAATGTACAGAGTAAAAAATTTAACATTTTTACATTTAAGAATTTTAGGAAATATTTAAAATGATGCTCAATTTCTAGGTCACTAGTCAAATGTAAGCAAATTTGTGGCATTGACCATGTTTAACTCCTGTCTCTGATTTGCTTTAAGTGCACAAAATGGTCTTTGGAACATTCTTAAATCATGCTGGGATAACATGGATCATCACTCTTTAAGTCCATGCCAGATCAATTACATGCTGTCATTAAAGCAAAAGGGGGACTTACAAAATATTCTGGAATTCATGTAAATTTTTTCAAATTCAACTTTGAACTCCTATTGTTGTGTTGATGATACAATTTGTAATGAAAAATTTTATAATTTTCACCAGTGGTCTCAGAATTGTTATTTTCTTCATTTTCTTTCTTTATTTTTTTTTTTTTAATTGCATGTTACATTGCTGCTGGGCAATCAGACAATCAAAATGATCAATTTGCTTCAAACTGGTCCTTCCTACAGAGGTCACTGCTACAGCATACTGACTTTAATCCCACTGGACAGAGACAGCAGGTTGGCTGTGATATGACACCAATCACGAAGGCCATGAATAGGGCTTGAAAGGGCAAAGGCCAAGGCCACAGAAGGACATAACACTTCTCCAGATCTTCCCACTGCAGACAGCATCCAATTACTCCCCTAAATCAATGTGTAAATTTACACCCCTAAATCAATAATCTTCAAGGTGTTCCTTCAAAAATGTGCAGTTTGCTGACCTCCGCCTGCCTCTGATCTCCAATCCACTCCAAGTAGGGCCAATCAGGCCCCTTACCTTGACCCCACATAGGTAATGCACAGAAAGCCATCAACCAAACACTAAAATATGTCACATGTCCACCCCCTCGAGACTGCGTTCCCTCTTACCAGGACATCATCCTCCTGCCCTGAAGACAAGGAACGTTCACTAGCGTTCTCTATTGAGCGGAAAAGTAATTGCCTTTCTTTTGTTTGTTTATGCACTTTCTATTTGTTATTCAGCTTGGACAGTAAAGGCAGCTCTTAGAGTGAAAATGAGTTTTATGTAAGGAGTAATAACCTAAATGGATTTCCTCAGTAGCAGGAAGCCCCATGGCTATTTATCTTCTCCCTCCACTAATTATTCATTACAGCTCAGCCAGAGGAAACTCGTAAAAACACACAGTCAGATAACAGCGCCGAACCGCTCGCAAAATTACTTTCTGCTTTCGCGTCTTAAAAGATTCTCGCACTTCAGTGCATTTCATTCCAGTGGAGCTTCTGGAGGAGACGCCCACCGTAAGCAGTTGATAGCCGAAAAATATTCACAAACACTGATTTGTAAATTCACAATCAGCAACCATCAGTGAGAAATGAACAAAGTGTTTTTTCATCACAAGTGGAAGTTTAATTTGCACATTTTGTGAGAAATTTGTTTCTGAGCAAGCCTGTGGTGCACTTTGGCATTTGCAAATTCTGCAGTCACTGCCATCCACAGTGTATTAATGTATTCACCAGCAAGAGGACAGGGCTACTTTTTTGCTTAGCTCCCAGGGCTCTTATAATGACCCCACATTCATAATTACTCTTCACCTTTGCCTGACTGATGTCACAATGGTGACATTTGTGTCCAGTCATGCCCTTCAGTGGTTGTACTATGACATTCTTTCCAATCACACGAGCCCCAACTCATCCCACAAACCTATCAGCTCACTGCAGAATAGTTGTCACGGTGACAAGAAAACAATAGAGGCAAAGGACTGTCAGGTAACAGACAGAGAAAAAGACAATCTCATTGCCTTCAAAAAGAACAGTCACATTAAAATGTTAATAATTTTAATCATTTAAATGAATTTGGGTCTATGATGTGACACTTATTTTTTGTCCAGATCTGTTTAATTATTTTAAAAATATATATACACCTCTTCTGTGATGAACGTTTTCAGTTTCTGGGTTCAAAGTCATTTTGATATTTGTCTTGGTCTAAAAGTAAAAAATGTCAAGTGGTGTAATCATCAGACAAAAAATCTAAGTCTCATTAAAAGCTGAAATTCTTAAATAAATAAAAAATAAATAAAATAAAAAAATTGCAGAATAACCTTTGATTATTATTATTTTTTTATTAAGCAGTGAAACAATTGTGTTTTACATGATTAAAACTTAAAACTATTAATCAAAAATAAATATTTATGATTAATATTTGAAAAACCTTTGTCCACCAAATCAAAGTCATGTGGTGTGACCAATATGAAGGTTGTCAATTTGTTGTTTATGATGCCAAAAACCATAAAACAGAGAGGACCCCTATAGAACCACAAGATTCAATGTGAAGTCTTAAAAATAAATATCAGATATTTTAACATTTCTATGAAAACAAACATTGTGTTCTCATGTATTCAAGGTGTAAGCAAATTACAGTACTTTAATACCTTTTCCTTGATGGTTACACCACATGGCATTAAGTCATTAAATAATTTTTTTGTAGAAAATGCTACAAATTATTATTATTATTATTATTATTATTATTATTATTATTATTTATGAAACCAAATTGGACACCAAATAAGATTTTTAAAAGAAATCTAATTTTTATCACCTCACAATCTTATTAGTCAATGACCCATTTGGTAAATTCAAGTAAACATTAAAATTATCAAAATTATCTGGGTGAAATGGTGTAGTGTTGAGATCATATATCTCATACTCAATGACAAAAATAAAAATAAGATAAAATACTGGCTACAACCTGTTGAAATTACAGTTGGCATTCAGAACTTAATTCTGTAGTTTTACACTGCTTCAATTTAGATTCAGAAAGAAAGACTATAACACTGAAAAAGTGTTAATATA
The DNA here is from genome assembly GCF_019703515.2 of Myxocyprinus asiaticus. NCBI lineage: Eukaryota > Metazoa > Chordata > Actinopteri > Cypriniformes > Catostomidae > Myxocyprinus > Myxocyprinus asiaticus. The sequence goes on along the minus strand of NC_059376.1, from coordinate 33,259,247 downwards.
GCAGAAAATATTAAGTACTTTCTTCATTGACTAAGTTAGTTTAAAGGAATAGTTCACCCAAAAATTAAATTCTCCATTTACTCACACTCATGCCATCCCAGATGTGTATGACTTTCTTTCATCTGCTGAACTCAAATGAAGATTTTTTAGAAAAATTTCTCATCTCTTTTGGTCCATACAATGCAAGTGAATGGGTGCCAAAATTTTGAAGCTCCAAAAATAACATAAGTCAGCATTAAAGTAATACATACTACTCCGGTGTTTTAATCCCTTTTTTCTATAAATTCTCCTCCCTGCTCAGACAATCTCCACTTTAACTTTCACATTCTTCTTCTTGCTTGCATGGTTTCACCATTTGAGATTTACACTGTTTTTATTGTTGATTTTGTTGTTACGTTTGGTATCTTCTTGTTTTGTGAAGACTGAAGTTCATTTTCTACTTAAAAAGACCCTTTCGTTCATCATCAAAAACGCTATCTGTTGATTGTTACAATCATTGTGTTTTGTGCACCAAGTGTTCAGGTCTGCGTGTGCAGCTCGGGATCTTGTTTCTATCGCCATTAAAGCAAGGTAATGTTGCCTAATATACTACATAGCATGCATTAAGGTACCCTGTGGAAGGCATCTGCCATGTGGTACATGACTCAGTAAGTTATAAAATAATTTTAAAAACATGACTTAATTCAGTGCTACATTGCTTGAGTAAAATTTACAAAGAGTGAGTAAAACTGGCTTGAAACAGAGTATTTGCGAGAAAGATTAACTTGAGAATTTCTAATTAAAGCCACCGAGAATTGTGTGTAACCTTTACTTGAAAAAATGTTTGTTAAATTTACTAGCAATTTCTTCGTGAAAACTGTTTCCTAGGTTTTTTGTAAGTAAACTCAACTCAAATTCTTTCAGTGAAAAGCAAATGACTCTTATTACATACAGCAGATGTGCAGTTCCCCAGAATGAATTTCAGCAACAGTCTAACTGGATCAGAGAAACATTGCACCAGATATTTGAGCAGCACAGAGCATTCTTTGTGTCCTTGTTGAAAAAGACGTACTGACAGGATGCTTTTGTTAAAAGAGCCAAGGGCAACATTGATGTGGTAAGGCTGCCATCTAGTGTGACAGATCATCTGATACAAAACCTGTACATCTTGGCCGCATTGTCTTTGAAAAAACATAAATGTTAGGGTCTCTGTAAGCTTGGTCAAATCGGTAATCCTGATAGGTTCTGATAAATAATTTAAAAAAAGCCTACTGCGAAGAGTCGATCAAAGGAGGTGGTTGTGGCAACAGCTGGATTGTGACTGGAGCGTGAATGGTAGGAAGTGCTGTAGATTCCAGAAGTGATCTGGAAATGGAGGATGAAATGTTTGGGATGAATAGTGGAGGTAATGGAAATAACAAATGGAATATAGTGGAAACTCAGAAAAGAAAGAAAAGTTAACTGAAACTGACATTGAAAGGGGAAGAGTAATACAAGGTACTGATGAAATTCGCTTCTGAGTTTGTTAATGCTATCAATCTGTTGAAACTAACCAAAGCGCTTAAAGAAAATATAGGAGAGATTGAAAGCGCCAAGACCTTGAAGGATGGTAAATGGAGAGATGGTTGTTATTTTGTAAAGACAATATACAACAAAAAGCTTGTAACAAAAAGCGGCTCTGGAATTGAAATTTTTGCTTGGACACAAAGTGGAATGCTCAATCCCAGAAGAAAAGAAATGGGTAAGAGGAGTGATAACAGGGATTCCCACTGATGTTTCTGTTGAGAAAATTAAAAGAAGTATAACTGGAGCTGCAGTAACTGACATTAGATAGTTAAAGTGCATTAGAAATAATGAAAAGATGGATAGGCTCTCAGTAATGATACACTTTGATGAGGATAAGTTACCTGACAGAGTATTCCTAGGTTTTGTGAGCTACGTGGTCAGTCCATATGTACCCCCACCGCTGAGATGTTATAAATGCCAAAAGTACGGTTATGTAGCAGCTGTATGTAGAGGTAAACAGAAATGTGCAAGATGTGGAGGTGATAATGAATATGGTAAATGTGGGCAAGGTGTAAATCCTAAGTGTTGCACCTGTGGAGGCGATCACAGTGCGGGATATAGAGGGTGTCAGGTGAGAAAAAATGCATTGAAAGTTCAAAATGCCAGAGTAGCGGAAGGATTATAATATGCTGAGGCTATAAAAAAGTTGAGCAGATCTCTAAAGTGAGAGAAATTAGGGCAACATCATCCCAGCAAAGTATGGATAATTTTCAAGATGGAATAAAAGAGAACTCAATAAATGTTGACAAAGTGGCATTGTAACATTTATGGCAGAAGTGGTAAATTGTTCCGGACAAACTGAAAGCAGGACGGAAAGAATAAAAATCATTATCAGAGCAGCTGAAAAGTACTTGGAGATAGAGGGAGTTACTGTGGATATGATAAACGAGAAGCTTAAGGTGAAAACTGTAAACACTCAGTCAACATGTGTTGGTTCATAATGGTGCTGACAATCCTGCAGTGGAATGCAAGAAGTTTAAGTGCAAATGGACAAGAATGTAAGAAATTCATTTCTAGCCAAGAAAATAGTCCTGACATAGTATGTGTGCAAGAAACCTGGCTTAAACCACAGTTAAATTTTTGATTACAGGGATATATTACAATACGTAGAGATAGAAAAAGAGGAAATGGTGGAAAATTAGATTGTGTCAAAACTAAAATTATAAAAACCACATTCCAACATTAGTGCAACAATCAACCCCAGAACTTTCCCTAGAACAAAACAAACAGAAAAAAGAAAAACGTGCGAATTAACCCCGGTCACGACAGCACCAACCAGCATCCATCCCTCAGTCCATGTATACCTACGAGAGTCCCCGCAATAACTTTGCCGTTGGATTGCTCAAGTCCAGTGCTTCTATACAAAAATATGTCAAACAAAATTACACAACAGAAGATAATCTATAAAACAAACTCCAGATCATAATCGGAATAAACAAAAAACATGTAGATTCATCCACTTAATTGTCTCGAAGGTGTGTGCCTCCACAAAACAAACTCCAGCCGCTAGTGGAACCAGCACAAAAAAAATGGCCATTCAGTTCTTCGGGCAGTCAAACTCACTCCAATGTCCTGCAAGAAATATTCAACAAAACCAACTCCAGCCAACAGGAGGCATAAGCACCCAAAATGAGCAGATTCATCCACAAGCTGTCCCGAAGAAATGATATTACACAAAACAAACTCCAGCTGCTAGGTGGAACAGCACAAAAAGAAATGAAAAAGGTGCCCAGTTTCCTCGAACAGTCAAGAGAATGTTCAGTGAGTCGGTCCACTAGGCGGCAACATGAAAATCACCAAATGGCTTACTCCAATGTTTTTATGAAGGACAGTGCTTGCTGTGGGCATGTAAATTCTCTACGTCCATTTTTAGTATCTATTCTAAGCAAGAGCAAAAGCGATCTTCCATTGATGTAAGAGTTTCTTGTATTCCCTGAATCATTCACGTTTCTCTCTTGTCGATTTTCGCAAAGTCTGGGAACAAGAAAATGTTGTGGTCCTTCCAAGAAATCTTTCCTTTACTCCTTGCCTCGCATAACACGAGATCTTTATCAGATGATCTCAGAAATTTGGCCAGAATTGATCGGGGCCTGTCTCCCTCCATGGATCTCCGAGCCGGGACTCTGTGAGCTCGCTCTATTTCCAGCTTATGGCCTGTTATGTTGAGCAGACTCAGGAAGAGCTCGTCTAGGAATTTCACCATATCTCTGCCTTCCTCATGCTCAGGAATTCCAACAATTTGGACGTTGTTTCGTCGATTACGATTCTCCAGATCCTCCAGTTTTTCCTAAACATGTTGCAAGTCTGTCTTGGTTGATAGTGGATTAGCAGCTAACTCCCTCTCCGATGACTCCAGATAATCAATCCATTTTTTTGACGTCCGACAATCCTGTAACCAACTCAGAGAATTTCACCTACATGGAAGTGATCGATCAACGTATTACAGCCAAATCCTCCAAGTCTGCAACAACCTTCATCAGCTTTGCCGACACGTTCATCAATTTACGCCGGATTTCTTTCTTTTCACCATCTGAATTGAATCCGGGGCTTCCGGCCTGCCACTGTGGGGAATCAGCTTGAGCATGTAAGTGTCTTTTAATGTCTCTTGAGCTCGAGGATTTTGAATTTTTAGACATATTGTCTTCCTAGAACTGTTAAGAATCAGGGTGTATCGAATCTCACCGGTTTATGACAGGAATAGCATTAAAACTAGCAAAGTGCGCAGAGCTCGCCATTCACACGTCCGCTCCTTGCATGGCGCCACCGAAGGAGGGTCTCTTAATGAAACTGGATAGAATGGGAATCAATGGGAGAATGTACAAATGGATCATGAGCTTCTTGTTCAGTAGAACTATACAAGTAAGTGTGGGGTCTGCGTATTCCCTGATATACCCAATAGAGAATGGAACTCCACAAGGAAGGGTTTACAGCCCTATTCTCTTTAATATAATGATTAATGACATTTTCTCTCAGATAGACATTGGAATAGGGAGATCATTATATGCAGATGATGGAGCTTTATGGAAGAGGGGGCACAATGTTACATATGTGGTGAAGAGTATGCAGACTGCTGTAAATAAGGTTGAGAACTGGGCTAATATTTGGGGTTTTCGCTTGTCAGTTGTAAAAACACAAGTGATTTGCTTCTCAAAAAGGAAAACTAATCCCACAGTGAATATTAATATGTATGGACATCAGCTGGAACAAGTATCTCTGGGTATGTGGATGGATTCAAAATTGACCTTTGGAGTGCATATCAAGAAACTGATAGATAAATGTGAAAAAGGAATAAATGTACTGAGGAGCTTGGCAGGAGTTGAATGGGGGGCAAGTCGTCAGTCACTTAGAAGTATATATTGTGCAATGATCATATCAGCTATAGATTATGGCAGTATGGTGTACAGTTCTGCATTTATAACATGGCTTAAAAAGGTTGAGGCAATACAATCACAAGCACTACGAATATGCTGTGGAGCGTTTTGAACAGTGTCATCTTTACAAGTGGAGATGGGGGAAATGCCTCTAGAAATCCATAGGCTTAAATTAAGGATGAGATATTAGACTGCTGTAAAGGGTCATTTGGAAAGTCATCCAGTTAAAAAAGTACTGAAAGATTGTTGGGAATATGAGTACAAAAAAACAAACAAGCTTTGCATGGATAGTAAGGAGGCACAGAGTATGGGATTGAATGATGTTGAAATTGCCCCTTCTGTGGTTGTGCCAGCAATACCTCCTTTGCTCTTCCCAATGCCTGTAATTGACCTCCATGTACATGAAGAAATACTTAACAAGGAAATGAAAGTGCCAATAGATATACAGTTGAAGTCAGAAGTTTACATACACTTAAGTTGAAGCCATTAAAACTCATTTTTTAACCACTCCACAGATTTCATATTAGCAAACTATAGTTTTGGCAAGTCATTTAGGACATCTACTTTGTGCATGACACAAGTAATCTTTCCAACAATTGTTTACAGACAGATTGTTTCACTTTTAATTGACTATATCACAATTCCAATGGGTCAGAAGTTTACATACACTAAGTGAACTGTGCCTTTAAACAGCTTGGAAAATTCCAGACAATAATGTCAAGCTTTTAGACAATTAGCCATTTAGTTTCTGATAGGCTAACTGTAGTCAATTGGAGGTGTACCTGTGGATGTATTTTAAGGCCTACCTTCAAATTTAGTGTCTCTTTGCTTGACATCATGGGAAAATCAAAAGAAATCAGCCAAGACCTCAGAAAAAAAATGTGGACCTCCACAAATCTGGTTCATCCTTGGGAGCAGTTTCCAAATGCCTGAAGGTACCACATTCATCTGTACAAGCAATAGTATGCAAGTATAAACACCATGGGACTACGCAGCCATCCTACCGCTCAGGAAGGAGACGCATTCTGTCGCCTAGAGATGAACATAGTTTGGTGCAAAAAGTGCAAATCAATCCCAGAACAACAGTATCTATATAAGTATCTATATCCACAGTAAAAACGAGTCCTATATTGACATAACCTGAAAGGCTGCTCAGCAAGAAAGAAACCACTGCCATAAAAAAGCCAGACTACAGTTTGCAAGTGCACATGGGGACAAATATCTTACTTTTTGGAGAAATGTCCTCTGGTCTGATGAAACAAAATTATTTGGCCATAATGACCATCGTTATGTTTGGAGGAAAAAGGGTGAGGCTTGCAAGCCGAAGAACATCATCCAAACCGTGAAGCATGGGGGTGGCAGCGTCATGTTGTGGGGGTGCTTTGCTGCAGGAGGGACTGGTGCACTTCACAAAACAGATGGCATCATGAGGAAGGAAAATGATGTGGATATATTGAAGCAACATCTCAAGACACCAGCCAGGAAGTTAAAGCTCGATCGCAAATGGGTCTTCCAAATGGATAATGACCCCAAGCATACCTTCAAAATTGTGGCAAAATGGCTTAAGGACAATAAAGTCAAGGTATTGGAGTGGCCATCACAAAATAACATCACAAAAATAAATCGTTCTCTCTACTATTATTCTGACATTTCACATTCTTTAAATAAATAGTGATCCTAACTGACCTAAGACAGGGAATGTTTTCTACGATTAAATGTCAGGAATTGTGAAAAACTGAGTTAAAATGTATTTGGTGTATGTAAACTTCTGACTTCAACTGTACACCTTATATGCTCAGACTGTATGTTAAAACATTAACTCATTTCCTTTGTATGTCTTATACAAGAGTTTATGTGAACTCTTCACCTCAAGAGGCTTTAGAGTTTGAGCAGGAGGCCTTAGGGTATGGGTTTTATGCTATTGTTTAAGCTATGTACAACCGAGGCTCACCAACACACATATCTTGCAGAGACCAGAAATTTACGACTACTTTTTAACACAAAATACTGTACGTAAGGGGGTCTGTTTGCTACCTTTCAACTCAACCACGGTTTTTGCACCTCAATAGGTCATAACGACACCTTAATTTATTGCTTAACATCATGCAAAATTTTTGCACCTAAAAAGGAAGTGCTTTTTGGCACATACACACAAAAATGGTATAAAGACCCTAACGAATCTTTGGGTGGCAGCCTAACCTCTCTGCTCTTTTGCTCTCTGCGTCTGACTCCTACTTTGAGGCCTCAGCTCAACTCGATTCATACATTTCTCATTTACTCAGCTTATTTCATTAAATGAGACAAGATCTGTACTATTAATATTGTTCCAGTACTTAGTCCACAGGAATATCTTTAGATTTATTTACTCAACATTTATAATCAAACATTTTATTTCTGTATTATTGCATTTATTCAATATTAATTTTTTATATTAATTTTATTTCATTTATTATTTTTTACAAATTGAAGTTGTTACAAATCATCTGAGCTGAGTGAAATCACTTCATCTGCTAGATCACTCTGCACCAGAAATGAACATAATTTCATTAATGAGTGAGTACACCAACAACCCCTCTTCCAAACCATGTTTTTGCCTTACCCCAATTCACTTCGATAAGTCTACAATAGAGATTTTTATTTAGAGCTGTTGGGATGGATTTGGGGTGAAATCGCAGGCATACATCATTCGTCCTTGTGTGTTTATGTCATGTCCGTAAGCTCAGAAAGAAATTCCGGCTGTGGAAAAAGTGGAAAGCGAGTGCAACAGCTGTTCCACAGTGGCGTGAAATTGCTCTCCTCATGGTTTTTTAACTGTTTGGTGAAGTTCGGTGAATGAATCGAATGTTTAAATTTTTTCCGGTGAAGTTTCTGTTACATGTTTAGTAATATTCATGATTTCTTAGTATTTTATAACATTGCTGCACTTTCGAGATTCCCAAACTGTGTATCTCTCTAAGTATGTGTGTGGTGCTGTTTTTTTACCTCTTAAATTGATATGTGTAGTACAATACAAACACTTATGTGTATGGTGTAGTGGATAAAACACTTTAATAATCATATTAAAATATAATTAAGAGTGTTGTTTATCGTCCTCCAAGTAAGTAATATCTGTTATAAATGTTTAAGCTTCTAGTCGGGTCTAGTCGCGGCATCCTCCACCATATTCTCCCCGTCGATGTAAACACAGAGAAGGTGCGCAACGGTTAAATCCATCCGTGTAGCGCATGGTGATTGAGTGCAAATGTCCACCCGGAGGTTGTAGAACCCTGCAAAGGCCGGGGCAGGATGTGCCGGATAGCCTCCGTCTGCTGCTTCACCGCCGAGAACTGCTGGGCAAAGTCCTCGACGGTGTCGCTGAATAGGCCAGCCTGGGAAATGGGGGCAGCAAGAAACCGTGTCTTGTCGGCCTCACCCATCTCGACCAGGTTGAGCCAAAGGTGGCGCTCCTGGACCACTAATGTGGCCATCGTCCGCCCGAGAGACCGCGCCGTGACCTTCGTCGCTCGGAGAGATCCAGCAGAGGTGAACGAACAATAGAATTCAGCTCAGTGAGCATGACCGTTCAGCTCCGAAGAGAAAATCTGAAAAGTGGTTGCATACCAGCTCCTTTTATACCCGTATGTTCGGGGGAGTGGCATGCAAATACCACTCGCCAATTTTCATTGGCCTTTTATCAAAGACCAGAGGTGTCTCGGGCTCCCAAGTGTGACCCCTAGTGTCACTACATCGACACAACGTCGAGTGAGTGACAGATAGGGAGCTCTAAAATCAAAACAGTAATTTTGAATGATAGCTTACTAACTTGTTAGGTTGCTTTTATTTTTAACAGTTCAGTTTCTCACATTTACATTTTTATTTATAATTTTTACATTTATTGCTTGTTTCAGTTTTATTGTCTTTTGCATCTTATTTGATTGTTCATAATATTATGTTTATTGCTTGTTTTTGTAATATTAATGTTTCCATTAGATATTTTCTATTTGAATATTTCACTTTTTTTTAGATAATGTTTTATTTTTTAATGTTGAACAATTTTTATGCTTTTTGCTTGCTTTTGTTATATTCCTTTATATATTTTCATACTTGTGTAAAGATATGAGTGTGTATTCTTTTTTTTCTGGAGTTGATCTGGATATTGGCTTTTGGGCCAGTGTTGGACCGTAATTCCATGCGGTATGTGGGCCAAACTCTCAGACGGAATGCAGCCAGATTCTGACAAAAATAATTTAGCTATCTGGGATGTTTGGCAGATCAGGCATAAACAACTAAATTACAGCTATTTTTGTTCCTCGTTGTGTTCTTCTGTAATTATTGCGATAATTTGACATTTGTGTATTGTGTATATAATGTGGTTGTTTACAGCAAATGTCTAAAGGGCACCACAATGCAAATGCACTCTTTTAATATACACTACCAGTCAGAAGTTTAGGGTCACTTACTTATTATTTATTTAAAAAAAAAAAATCTTCACGTTTTAGAATAATAGTAAAGTCATCTAAACTATGTAATAGCAGAAATGGAACTGGAAATTATAATGTGACTATAAAAATCCAAAATAAATCAAAACTATGTTATATTTTAGCATCTTCAAAGCAGCCACCCTTTGCCTAGAATTTGCAGAAATTGACTTTTTTTTTTTTTCACGATTAAAATTTTTATTGATTCAACTATTAGAAAGGAACAGCAAAACATATATATACAGAATCAATATTTAACCCTAACTATCCCCCCCCCCCAAAACAGGTCTAGACTCCCCAGTCTTCTGGATATCCCCTCCTCAAGAGCTGCCACTCTGGCCACCTCTGAACACCACTCCTGAAATGGAGGCGCTTCAGCCGACTTCCAACTCCTTAAAATAGTCTGTCTGGCAATCATAATACTAGTTAGCACCCAGTTTTTCACGTGCTTATTCTCCAAATTAATAACTGCCCCATCTCCTAGGATACAGAGTCTGGGACAGAATAAAATTTGAGAGGCCAAAACCTCACACATTAAACTCTGAATCCTCAACCAGAACTCTTGAATCTTAACACATCCCCAAAAGGTATGGGTTGTGTCTCCATCTTCTGACTGACATCGCCAGCAGGTGTGTCTTTAAGACCAAGCCTATGCAATCTAGAGGGGGTCCAATAGACTATGTAAAATCTTAAATTGCATAAGGAAAACCCTTGCATCTCTAGATGCAGATTTGACGTTTTTTAGAATCCTAGCCCACACTCCCTCCCCAATACAAAATTTAGATCTTTCTCCCATAATCAATTAAGAGAAGCTGAAGTTCCGTCCCCCAGACACTGAATCAGCAGGGAGTAATACATCGTTGCCACATGACCTTTTCCAAAAGCAGTAATCATCACCCCCAGAGTATCTGCCACTTTAGAGGGGTGTAAACCGCTCCCAAAAACAGTACAGAGCAGGTGGTGCAACTGTAAATACTTATAGAACTGAGATCTGGGAATCCCAAAAAGTTGAACCAAATTTTGAAAGGATCTCAACACTCCACTCTCATATACTGCAGGTCACCGAGTGTAGTAACCTCCCTCCCAATCCATTCTGACCAGCAAAAAGGGGACTTGTTGATGCATAATTTGGGGTTCAGCCATATGCTCGAGGCAACATTTAAAAAAATGTCAGAATTAAACAGTCTGGATACTTTTGTCCATACCAAGTTCAAATGCGAGATAAAGGGATGTAACTTCTTCCATTAATTTGATAGAAAGTCTCTGCGATGGTGAAATAGGAGCAAGAGCTTCCTGTTCTATACAGAACCAGGGAGGGGCGCTTTCAGGTGGAAGCGATCAATGAGCCAAATGTCTGAGACCAAATGCATAATAATAAAATAAGGTCTTGGGTAGGCCTAGCCCACCTTTGTCAATCGGCCTATATAACTTATTGAAATGTAATTTGAGATGCTTACCATTCCAAATGAAGGACTTCGCTATGCTATCAAATTGCTTGAAATAAGAGAGGGGGACATCTATAGGGAGAGACTGCAGCAAGTCATTGAATTTTGGAATACAATTCATTTTAATAACATTAAATTTCCCGATCATAGATAAATGTAATGAAGCCCACCTGTCCACATCACTCGAAAACCGTTTTATTAAGGGGTCAAAATTAACTCTAACTAAATCACACAATTTTGCTGGGAATAAAATGCCCAAATACTTAATGCCCTGTTTGGGCCACTGGAAAGTGCCCGGCTGGAAAGCCGTTACTGGGCAGTATGCTGTCAAAGCCAAAGCTTCGGATTTAGACCAATTGACTTTGTATCCTGAAAACTTTCTGTGGAGGCAAGGCATAGATCTAGTAGGGTCAGAGATGAATAATAAAATATCATCTGCGTAAAGCAAAAGTTTATGTGCCATACCTCCCGCCACCACCCCTGGAAAATCGTCCTCCTTTCTTATCACAGCTGCTAATGGTTCCAGGGCAAGACAGAACAATAACAGAACAATAATGGGGAAAGAGGGCAACCCTGCCAAGTGCCCCTATTCAAAGTAAAATAATCTGAAATTAATCCATTTGATTGTACTGCTGCTACAGGGTATCTGTAAAGTAACTTAATCCAACCAATAAATGTACTCCCGAACCCGTATATTTCCAAAATCTTAAAAAGATAATCCCATTCTACCATATCAAATGCCTTTTCGGCGTCAAGTGAGATGGCAGCGACCGGAGTCTGATCATTCACCATTGACCACATGATATTGATGAAACGCCTAATGTTATCAGAAGAGCTGATAATAATCCCCACCTGATCTATATGTATATGAGATGTCATAACTTTACTTAATCGGTTAGCCAAAATTTTTGACAACATTTTTACATTTAGCTGGATCAGGGAAATTGGATGGTAACTCTTACACTTGCTTGGTTCTTTGTCCTTTTTAAGAATCAGACTGATCCGGGCTTGCATCATGGTTGATGGAAGCTTTCCATTCTTTAATGATACCATATAAACTTCTAACAAAAGTGGAGCCAATTCTGTAGCATAAGATCTAAAAAATTCAGCGGCAAAACCGTCTGGCCCAGGAGCTTTGCCTGAAAGCAAGGCCTTAATTACCTCGTCAAGCTCCTCCAAGTTTATCTCAGAATCAAGATAATTTTTTTGCTCAGTCGTCAGTTTAGGGAGTTCTAGTGGTTCCACAAATTTTCTTAGATCTTCATCAGTAGACGTAGACGTGGAACTATAGAGATCAAAATAGAATTCTTTAAAAGCATTATTAATATCAATGGCCGAGGAAAAAATTTCACCACCAGCAGATTTCACTGAGGGAATGGTAGAAAAAGACTCTCTCTGTTTTATATATCTTGCCAGAAGTTTCCTGCTTTGTTCCCTGACTCAAAGTATGACTGCCTTGCCCTGAACAACCAAAACTCCACTTTCCGCAACAAAATAGTATTAAATCTGTATTTCAATTGGGTCAATTTTCTGAGGCCATCAGATGACATTCGGCGCTACAGCTCTGCCTCGACACTTTTAATATTCCCTTCCAACTCCACGAGTTCACGTGCTTTGGATTTTTTGGTGAATGAGGCATATTGTATGATCCGAACCATAAGAACCGCCTTAAGTGCCTCCCAAGCCACGCCTACAGAGGATACTGACGACCAGTTGGTCTCCATCTAAACATTGATTTCAGTCTTTAACATTTGTTGGAAATCAGGATTTTGCAAAAGGAATACATTAAAGCGCCAACTATATAATTTCTTTTTCTCTGTAGGTGGCAACATCTCTAAACTCAGCAGGGCGTGATCTGAGACTAGGATGTTTCCAATTGAGCAGTCAGCAACAGATGAAATGAGGAATTTAGATATTTAAAAAAAAAATCTATTCTAGAATAAATATTATGAACCGATGAAGAAAAAATGTATAGTCCCTACCAGATGGGTTCAAAAGTCACCAGATATCTGCAAGACCAAGATTTTTACACATCCTGTGAAGCGTCAATGTTGCTCTAGCGGGCTTACACACTTTTGCTTCACTATGTTCAAGGATTGAGTCCATCAATAAATTAAAGTCTCCTCCCAATATTATATCATGAGTGGTGCCAGCAGCTTGCAACATCCCTTCAAGATCTATAAAAAAGCCCTGATCATCAGCGTTAGGTGCGTAAATATTTGCCAAAATCAACCTTTGCCCCTGAATGTCTGCTAAAACAATAATGACTCTTCCTATTTTATCTTTAATCTGTTTGAGAAATTTGAATTGTAAATGTTTATTTATCAATATAATGACCCCCCTGCTCTTACTTGAGCGAGCACTAAAAAAAACATGTCCACCCCATATCTTCCCAAATTTTTCAGCTTCCTGTGGGGAAAGATGCGTTTCTTGAAGAAACACTATATCATATTTCTTGTGCTTAAGAAAAGAAATAACCTTCCCTCTTTTTATGGGGTGCCCCAATCCATTTATATTCCATGTGGGGAGAGATAATCCACTCATACTAACATTTGACATATTGATATAATAAAAAAAAATACATTGTGTGTCAAAAGCAAGATTATACAGACCACATTCCCCATTAATGCAACAATCAAACCCCGAACTTCCCCCCGAACAAAACAAACAGAAAAAAGAAAAATGTGTGCATTAACCCAGCGCAAGGCAACACCAACCGGCGTCAATCCCTCTAAACTCAGATGGTCCATGTACGCCTATGAGAGCCCCCGCGACAACTTTGCCGTCGGATTGCTCAAGTCCGGTGCTCTGTGAGCTCGCTCGAATTCCAGTTTATGCCCTGTTATGTCGAGCAGACTCGGGAAGAGCTCGTCCAGGAATTTCACCATATCTCTGCCCTCTTCATACTCAGGAATTCCAACAATTCGTATTTTGTTCCTTCGATTCCTATTTTCGAGATCTTACAGTTTTTCCAAAATGCATTCCAAGTCTGTTTTGGATGCAGGCGGATTAGCAGATAATTCCCTTTCCGATGACTCCAGATAATCGATTCGTTTCTCAACATCTGTCACTCTTGTGACCAACTCAGAGAATTTGTTTCCATCGCCGTAATCGATCAACGTATTACAGCAAGATCCTCCAAGTCAGCAACAACCTTCATCAGCATCACCGAGATGTTGGACAGTTGACGCTGGATTTCTTCTCCCGACGTGCTGTCCAAATCGAGTCCCCGGCTCACAAGGCCGCCAGAGGTTTCAACTTGAGCACGTAAGTGTCTTTTAATGTCTCCAGAGTCTGAGGATTTTGACTTCTTTGCCATGGTTACCTCAAAGAGCAAATATGTAACTGGGTGTATCGAATCTCACCGGTTATAATATGAAAATAATTTTTAAAAAAAACAGCAAAGTGCTCAGAGCTAGCTGCTCACATGTCTGCTTCTCGCATGGCATCACGTGACCTCCCCTCTCAACCAACTTCTTGAGGAATTACCCTGGGATGCTTTTTAAACAGTATCAAAGGAGTTCCCATCTATGCCTGGCACTTATTGGCTGCTTTTATTTATTATTCGTTCAAAGTCATCCATTTAAAAAAAAAAAATAAGAAAAATTAAAAATACAATTTTAGTTTTGTAATGAAATCAATTAAAATGTTGGCACAATTATATTTTTGTCTACAAAACTCATTTAAAACATTTAAGAATATGCCTTTGGATCAAATTTTGTTTTTTGTTTTTTTTGGATTTTCCCCTTTTTTACCCAATTTGGAATGCCCAATTCCCAGTGCACTTTTAAGTCCTTGTGGTCATGAAGTGATTTGCCTCAATCCAGGTGATGCACATTATCATGTAGCTTGTTGAGCATGTTGCCATGGAGACATAGCGTGTGTGGAGGCTTCATGCCATCCACCATGGCATCTGTGCTCAACTCACCACTTGCCCCACCGAGAACGAACCACATTATGGCGACCATGAGGAGGTTACCCCATGTGACTCTACCCTCCCTAGCAACCAAGTTGCTTAGGAGACCTGGCTGGAGTCACTCAGCCTGGGATTCAAACTAGCAAACTAGTGAACTCCAGGGGTGGTAGGCAGCATCTTTTACCACTGAGCCACCCAGGTCCCCCAGATTGAAAGGTTTTTAAGATCATGAGAAACATTCAGTCAAGTGACCCCAAACTTTTGAACAGCAGTGTACATCCTCTGAAAAATGGTCTTAGCACCTTATTGCAATTTTACTTTGTAAATGTTTGCCTATCTTTGGTTGTAAAGATGTTTTCATGTTTAATCTGGAGACATTACTTTTTTCTGCAATGAGAAGCAATGAGAAGCAATGCATTTCTTTAGAATATGACCTTCACACAATTTACGATCAGAAGGCAATCCATTTAAGGCGTTTGTGTGGAAAATATGTAGTTGTTATAGTCAATATTAAATGCATAAAATGTTGATGTGTTGTTCTAATGACACATTCTTTATTATCTTGCAATGATGCAGGAAGACAGACCAATTAATTGGGGTTGATAGAATGTCATCATCGACAGCAACATGTCAAATACACCTTGATTTGCCATTGTTTCCACAGAAGACATCAATGATACCTTTATGTTGTGTGTTAGAATATTTGGAGATAAATATCCTTTTACACAGGACACAATATGTGGATTTCAGTTAATTTGGGTATATTTCATTTCCCTTACGACTCAGTACACTTGACATTGCGTTTATTAATGCATATGGGAGGGCCTTCTTACACGACCTAGTTGAAACCTCTCTACATTAATGCCAAAATTCTAAAATTGGCTATGGTGTTTGAGCCCCGCCTGTTTTGGCGCGAAACTGTCCACTATAAAAACAGGTGCATAAACACCATTTCCTCAGAATTTCTTCCTTCAAGACTGTGATCATCTATTGTCTAGACGCCCTCTACCTTCGCCGTCGATATACACAAGTCAGCAGGTGGAATATTCGCAGGAACACTTTCCGCTCCCCTGCAGTGCTCTGGCGAACATCACACCGCCTGTCTGCTTGACGCTTCGCTGGTGAATGGGCCTCAGCATCCTGATTCCCCGTAGTGCTTCGGCAGGGTTTGTGTATCCTTGCAAATCAATTGTGTATTGTATATTGTGTGATATAAATATAAATATATATTTGTTTATATATTTATATATCTAAAAGGGTCACTTATTTGTTTGCGTCTTTTTAAAGATGCCGTTCCGTAAGTGTTCCTTGTGCGAGAAGCACATCCTGCCATCAGATCAGCATGAGAGCTGCATTTACTGTCTGGGCCATGCCCACGCAGAGACATTTCTAATGGAGACTGTCCTCTCTGTGAAGGCATGAGTCTCAAGATGCTTCGCTCACGAATCACCCTTGTTCTGAGGGACGATTCAGCCTCACGCGCCCTGGCTGTCTTTCTAGCTTTGAGAGCTTTTCATTCTGATATTGTGAATCACCACATTCTGATTCATTCAGACAACACAACAGTAGCAGCTTATATATTTTGCCATGACATGCTGGTCCACGTATGGCCGGTGAAACGCAAATATGCATTTCCCCCGGAATGCCTGATACACTCTGTCATGTGCAGAGTCCAAGAGGACAAGGAGATGATTGTATTAGTTGTGCTGAAATGGCCCAATCTGCCATGGTTTCCGGAAATGACAGAGATGCTGTACAGCTCGCAAGGCACAATCTGGCATCCCCAGCCCAAGCTGTGGAACCTGCATGTGTGGCCCCTGAACGGAGAGTGCTAAATGCACCAGAATTGACACATTCAGTCATGAACACCATTTTACAGGCCAGAGCACCGTCCATGAGACGCCTCTACGTGCTACATGAGATGTGTTCACTGACTGGTGTCTCTCACATGGCAAAGACACAGTAAACTGCCCCATACATGAAATTCTCGTATCTCTTAAAGAGTGATTAGATGCAGGACTCACTCCGTCAACCCTCAAAGTGTATGTGGTGACTATATCTGTGTATCATGCACATGAAGCCGGCGCCACTATAGGCAAGCATGATTTAATCATAAAGTTCCTTAAAGAAGCAAGATGATTAAAACCACCTCGTCCGACTACAGTTCCGGGCCCCCCTTCGAGCCTTTGGACTCTGTTGATTTGCGCATGCTCTCCGTTAAGACCGTAATCCAGAGACATTCAAAGAGCTCCACACTGCTACAGACTTAGCGCTGCATGCCACGAAAGTCACTGCTCAGGCCATCGGCAAGTCCATGGGCAACCTGGCAGTTCTGGATCGACGTATATGGCTGACCTTCGCAGAAATGAGTGATAAGGAAAAAGCCACTCTGTTGGATGCTCCAGTGTCTCCAGCCGGCCTCTTTGGGGGCTCTGTGAATAAGTTTGCTGAGCGTTACATCATGACTCAGCAGCAGTCACATGCTATGAGACACTTCATGCCCAAATGGAGTACATCATAGCTGGTTCGCCCTCGCTCTGTTTCGAGCCAGCGCCCGACTTAAAGCCCCATACCTGCTGTCTCACCAGCACCTACGTATCAGCGGCCCCGTACTGGTGGGGGAAACACCCTCATGCAGCAAAAGTGCTCCTGATGGGCACAACCCTTTGAAGCGGAAAGCAGAGCCCACGGTTCCCTTCGGGTCTGCTTCAAAAAAGGCTCGATTGGAGACACAAAACACTGTTCCCCATCTCCCCACTGCAGTTTGTCGGGAAAGGAATATTGTTGTTCAAAATGTTGTTCAGTGTTTTTTTTTCTGTGTCTCACATTAATCACATGCAATAAAGTTTGCACATTTATATCTTGTAAAGAATTACAAAGATTGAAAAAAGAATACAGCGCTCACTGCACATGCACAACATGCTTACTCTTTTCAATAAAGGGTTTCCGACTTCAAAGCCCACACATTATGCGCAACCGCTTCCCAATGGTGAGCAGTGCATTATATCTTGTAATGAATTACAAATATTGAGAAAAGATTACAGCGCTCGTTGCACATGCACAACACACTTACTCTTTTCAATAAAGGGCTTTCCCTCTTCAAAGCCTCATATTATGCGCAACCACTTACCAATGGTGAGAGCAGCATTATATCATGTTATGAACATACCAAATTGCCCTCTGTCCCGTTTCGCAGAAGTGTGGCGAGCTTTTACTGGCATTCCGACTGGGTGCTAAAAAAATTATCGAACATGGTTAAACGATCCAATTTACACATCAGCCGCACCATTTCAATGGTGTTCTGTCTTCCACGGTTCCGTCCGAAGACGTGCCAGTGTTACGAGCCGAATTACACAATCTTCTCGCAAAGAACACGAAAGAAGTTATTTCATATGAATTAATAAGCCTGCTGTTCCACTGTGTGAATGCATGGCAAGTCCTCACAGATGTGTCAGAGCTGGTGTTTACAACAATCGAGCTCAATCTGTGGTCTGACCACACGATATACCGGTGTTGCGTGCACAGATTGCGACACACACGGCGGGATTTACAGCCGTTAATTCCTCATTCTGGAGAAGGATGGCAGGCTTCGGCCCATTCTTCTGAGACGCTTGAATCGCGCGCTAGCGACGCGTCCATTCATAATGTTAACTCAGAAACAGATCTCACATCCGTTTTCAGGACTGATTTGTGTCAATAGATCTGAAGGACGCAAACTTCATGTACCAATTGCACCGCGTTACAGGAGGCTTTTAGATTTATGTTCATGGAAACTGCTTATCAATTTAAAGTCCTTCATTTCAGTCTGTCTCTGGCTCCACACATTCACGAAATGTATTGATGCGGCACTCTCCCCATTGAAAATGAATGGTGTGTGTTTTGAATTACCTCAACGACTGGTATTACCAGCCAATCAGAGGCACTACTGAGTGAACACAGAGACTTACTGTTTTGCATATGGAAAATCTGGTCTAATGTCAACTGGCAAAAAGCACACTTTTCCCCAGCCAGTAAATCTCCTTTTTTGGAGTTCATGCGTGCGCACCTCATGAACGAGCATGTACAGACCATTCTTCGGTGTCTGTTTCAGTTCAAACTGAAAAAACATTACCACTGAAGTAATTTAATTTTCCTGTGCATTGCGGTAACTTGTCACTGTCTGGCTGCTCTAGCACCATGGACAGCGCCAGCCCTTTACTAACAAAGTGTTATGCTGGGTCAGGTTTTCAGAAAAAATGTGCTGACTGCAAATGCATACAACACAGGTGAGGCATTGTGTGTAATGGACGCCTGACATTCGACACCTGGAACAGGTGCGAAATGGCCGTGACAGGTCAACCGCCAATAGCTACTGGCTGTCTTTCTAGCTTTGAGAGCATTTCATTCCGATATTGTGAATCACCACATTCTGATTCGTTCAGACAACACAACAGTAGTAGCATATATATGTTGCCATGACACGCTGGCCCATGTATGACTGGTATGCCTGATACACTCTGTCATGTACAAAGTCCGAGAGGACAAGGAACCGATTCTATTAGTTGCACTGAAATGGCCCAACCAGCCATGGTTTCTGGAAATGATAGAGATGCTGTACAGCTCGCCATGGGAAATACAGCTGAGGAGGGATCTCCTCTCTTAGGCGCAAGGTACAATCTGGCATCCCCAGCCCAAGCTGTGGAACCTGCATGTGTGGCCCCTGAATGGAGCGCGCTAAACGCGCCAGAATTGACACATCCAGTCATGAACGCCATTTTACAGGTCAGAGCACCATCCACGAGACGAGTGAATGAGATGTGTTCACTGACTGGTGTCTCTCGCATGGCAAAGACCCAGTAAACTGTCCCATACATGAAATTCTCGTATTTCTTCAAGAGCAATTAGATGCAGGACTCACTCTGTCAATGCTGAAGGTTTATGTGGTGACTGTAGCTGCGTATCATGCACATGAAGCCGGCACCACTATAAGCAAGCATGATTTAATCATCAAAGTTCCTTAAAGGAGCAAGACAATTAAACCCACCTCGCCCTACTACAGTCCCGACTTGGGACTTAACTTTAGTCCTAAAAGCTCTCGCAGGGCCCCCCTTCGAACCTTTGGACTCTGTTGATTTGCGCATGCTCTCCGTTAAGACCACACTACTGCTGACTCTGGCCTCAGTAAAGTGGGTTGGTGACCTGCATGTACTATCAATTGACAATTCATGTCTGGAGTTTGGCCCCAGTCTTTCAAAAGCCACTGTCAAACCCAGAAAAGGTCCTAACCACGCCCTCCAGGGCACAGGTAGTTCACCTTCAGGCATTCTTCCCTCCTCCATTTAATTCGGATGAGGAACAATCATTGCATTTGTTATGCCCTGTGTGGGCACTGCATGCATACGTTGAGCATACACGGCAGTTCAGACTGTCTGATCAGCTCTTTATATGATATGGAGGATGTACGAAAGGAATGTCCGTCTCCAAGCAAAGACTTTCTCACTGAATTGTTGATGCAATTGCCCTGGCTTATGAGTCACAGAGTAAGATTTGCCCAATTGGTGTTAAAACACACTCAACTAGAGGCATGGCCTCATCATGGGCATGGACGAATGGTGTGTCCTTACAAGACATAGGTTTTGCAGCAGGATGGTCTTCTCAAAACACATTCGCAAGGTTTTACAACCTAGATGTAACGTCTCTCTCTTCACAAGTCCTCTCTGTTTAGAGAATTTACTTGCTATTCATTGGCCAAATATATATACTTATGATCCTCCCTTTAAGGATGAGCTCCCCATCTTTTTACACAACCGCCTGCATTCAGGCTGTTGTAATTTACCATAAGTTACTTACACTATAAATAAACTCCCTTCCCAACCGGGTTCGTGAAGGAGTTAATTCATACTATATGACTATAGTTCATATATTCATTCTGAGTGCTCCCCTCCTGGCCCAACATGAGGGTCGCTCACTGTGGCATACTCATGTCGGTCTCGTCCCACGAGACTGCGGCATAATGCTTCCTTTCTGGGAGGTTATGTTGTGTAGTGCGGCGTGATGGGATTCTGTTCCTCATATGCGTTAATAAATGCAATGTCAAGTGTACCGAGTCATAAGGGAATGTCTCAGTTACGTACGTAACCTCGGTTCCCTGAGACAAAGGGAACGAGACATTGCAAACGCTAGCTGCACTACAAGACTCAGAGTTCTTGAGGCAATGTCTCGTTCCCTTCGTCTCAGGGATCCAAGGTTACGAACGTAACCGAGACGTTATATACTGATGAAGAGCATGTAGTTTGAAACATCATGTTTTTGTCTCTTGGTGTGCTCAACTTCACCCTCACTTTCTTCATCTAACTATTTTAAACAACATTTTATGATCTCAAATAGCTATATATATTATTATTATTATTATACTTGTTGTTTCCACAACCTCATGTTAACTAAGAAAATAGTTTATTTGCACTTCTAGAAAAAAGTTTAAAGGTGATTAAAATCTTCAAAAACTTTGAAGAAATGCTGACTTGTCACAGCACCTAAAATACACACTTGTACATTAATGTACATTTTAACCTAACATCTGTATGTTGAGAAAAAGTTTTCAGACATGTTATTTGTCTGAGCTATAAAGTGCTTATTTTAGTGCTTTCTCTAAAAAATCCACTCATCACATTTACGGTGGTTTTATATGTTTTAAAGTGATGACCATTTTTGCACTGTGTGGTCCATTGTCTTGACAAGCAGTCAACAGAAATTTTATTTATTTATTTAATTAATTTTTTCAAACACAAAAATTTGAAATTGAGACAGAAAATGAAATCAATGAGCCAGAGTTTTATAGGTGTGGTGTGTTGTGGGCTGGGCCAGAAAGTCCAGGGCCACTTTTTAGTCCCAGTCGGCCCCTGGACACAAGGTAAGGTAAGAGGAGCACAAATAACTTTAATATCTGTAGTTGATTTTCTAAAGTTTGTTATTTTGTCTTCTCCTAAATTAAGAGAATGTCTGTAATCACCGCAAGACTACACAAAATGCACAGACAAATCAAAAACACATAGGTCTACTACAAACTGTTGCGAAAATAAGAACAATACATTTACATTTACATTTACATTTATTCATTTGGCAGACGCTTTTATCCAAAGCGACTTACAAAAGAGGAAAACATAAGCGAATCATCTTAAGGAGACAGTGGTATGAAAAGTGCTGTATTACAAAGTTTCACTAGCATCTTAATAGTATTCAAAACAGAATACATTTTTTTTTTTTTTTTTTTTTTAATGACTGGTTAAGTGCTCATGGAAAAGATGTTTTTAGTCGTTTTTTGAAGACAGAGAGTGAGTCAGCTTCACGGTTAGAGTTGGGAAGGTCATTCCACCAATGTGGTATGATGAAGCTGAAAATCCGGGAAAGTGTTTTGGTGCCTCTTTGTGTTGGTACAACAAGGCAACGTTCCTTAGCCGACCGCAGGCTTCTAGTGGGCACGTAGCTCTGCATAAATGATTTTAGGTATGCTGGAGCAGACCCAGTGACTGTTCTGTATACCAGCATCAGAGCCTTGAATTTGATACATGCATCAACCGGCAGCCAGTGGAGAGAGACAAGGAGTGGTGTAACATGCGCTCTCTTTGGTTCATTAAAGACCAGACGTGCTGCTGCATTCTGGATCATTTGCAGGGGTCTAATTGCACATGCAGGGAGGCCTGCAATGAGAGCGTTACAGTAGTCCAGTCTAGTTATGAAAAGTGACTGGACAAGCAGTTGTGTGGCATGTTCAGAGAGGAAGGGTCTTATCTTCCTGATATTGTAGAGTGTAAATCTACATGATCTTGCGGTCTTTGAGATGTGGTCTGTGAAATTTAGTCTGTTGTCGATGGTTACCCCTAGATTTCTGACTGATTTGGAAGGCGTTACTGTAGTTGCACCCAGCTGCACAGTGATGTTGTGTTCAACAGCAGGGTTGGCTGGAAAGACAAGGGGTTCTACAATAGTAGTTTAGGCTTAACTTTGAGGCTTAAACTTAATTATCTTTTCAAAATAATAAATTAGATGTATTCATGTTGACTTTTGAAGAGAGTGGACTGGCGTTTTACGATTCCTCACGCATGTTGAGGAAAATCATGAATATTCATGAATACCAAATATCTCGGAAACCGAAAATCTCGTAACACCGGTTGAAAAGACTCAATCCTTTTTTATTTCAAACCTATTTACGTCATCACCTAATGGCGTCATAATGTAATTCCTGATGTCCCGGCGTTTTGCCTTATATGGTAGGCTAAAACGTTTTCACATAAAACCATATGTAGGCAAATATGGCTATTTTCTTTACTTATAAGTTGTAATAATTAAGGGTGTTTTTGTCATCAGTGTTACATTAAATTAATTCCCTGCACATTGAATAAGACTTTCAGTTGATTACATCTTAAACAAGTTGTCTATTTCAGTTTTTAGCACCCACAACAAACAATGCACACATATATAGATAATTAACTTGTCTTAAAATCCCGGAGCTAGGCAAATTTTTCTAAGAAACTAGACGAACAATGGCAACAATGTAGGCCTAACAGACGCAACAGTTTGATACATCATGATGGCGCCGCAGATGGCCGCCTCCGTGTGGAGCGCTCCTATTGTTTTGTTGTTTTTGTTTGTTTGTCCTGTTTTTAGTAATCTTTTTCCAGTCAGTTTTACCAGAGACGATCTGCTGAACATTTGACAGCATATACCAGACAATCTTTGCCCGGTTTTTGAATATTCAGACGTTTTGCAGGACATTTTAGTTGAAGGCGCAGCTGTGTTGTTCAAGAGACGCAGGCGAGAGAGAAGAGCCAGCGCGTTGGTCAAGCTCCGTCGGCGCGGCTTTCAAACAGTGCTGCCGAGTATTCATCTTGCGAATCTCCGCTCTCTTCCTAACAAAACGGACGAACTACATCTCCTCGCCCGCACAAACAAGGACTTTTCAACCTCTGCTGCCTTGTGCTTCACAGAAACCTGGCTGAGTGAAGCCATTCCGGACAGCGCGTTACATCTGCCGGGCTTCCAGCTGTTCAGAGCGGATCGCATTGCGGAGTTAACGGGGAAAACGAGAGTGATGGAACATGCTTTTACATCAGTGAAAGTTGGTGTACAGATGTAACAAAGTTAAAGAAGATGTGCTGTCCTAACTTGGAAGCGCTCTTTATTAACTGTAAGCCTTTCTACTCGCCACGGGAGTTTTCCTCTTTTATTCTGGTGTGTTTAAGCCGCGCTGCAACAGCTGGCTGATCAAATCACAGACATGGAACAACAATACTGTCCCCCTCACCATTCTAAACAGCACTGTGGCAGCAGTGGAGTCATTCAGGTTCCTGGGCACTACCATCTCACAGGACCTGAAGTGGGAGACTCACATTGACTCCATTGTGAAAAAGGCCCAGCAGAGGTTGTACTTCCTTCGCCAGTTGAGGATGTTCAACTTGCCACAGGCGCTGATGATACAGTTCTCCTCAGCAGTCACTGAGTCTGTCCTCTGCACTTCTGTTAATGTCTGGTTTGGTTCAGCTACGAAATCAGAGATCAGAAGACTACAAAGGACAGTTCGGACTGCTGAAAGGATTATTGGTGGGAGGATGAACTATACACTTCCAGAGTGTGGAAAAAGGCTGGAAAAGTCACTCTGTACCCCACTCACCCTGCCCACCACCTTTTTGAACTGTCGCCTTCTAGCCGATGCTTCAGAGCTCTGAGCACCAGAACCGTCAGGCACAGGAACAGTTTTTTGCCCCAGGCTATCCATCTCATGAACAGTTAAAACTGCCCCATTGAGCAATAATTAATGTGCAATTCACAGCTTAGTCTTTTATATAATCCAACACATACAACCTCTTCTGCCATTACATTCCCTTGCACTGTACATAACCGATTTGTATTTAGATTTGCACTATGTATGTGTATGTGTGTATGAATGTATGTATGTATGTGTGTGTCTGTGTGTGTGTATGTGTGGGAAGGTTTAAGTGGTTTATGAGGACTTTTTTTAGGTTACAAATGGGTAATTACAAGGGTATTATGCTATAAATGTGGTTTATGAGGACATTTCTAGTATCCCCATAATTCAAATCGCTTAAAAAACATACTAAACTATGTTTTCTTGGAAAGTGTAAAAATGGAGAAAGTTTTTTGTGAGGGTTAGGTTTAGTGGTAGGGTTAGGGTTAGGGGATAGAATCTATATATAGTATGTATATATATATATATATATATATATATATATATATATATATATATATATATATATATATATATATATATATATACACTATATTGCCAAAAGTATTCGCTCATCCATCCAAATAATTGAATTCAGGTGTTCCAATCACTTCCATGGCCACAGGTGTATAAAATGAAGCACCTAGGCATGCAGACTGCTTCTACAAACATTTGTGAAAGAATGGGCCGCTCTCAGGAGCTCAGTGAATTCCAGCGTGGGACTGTGATAGGATGCCACCTGTGCAACAAGTCCAGTCGTGAAATTTCCTCGCTACTAAATATTCTACAGTCAACTGTCAGTGGTATTATAACAAAGTGGAAGCGATTGGGAATGACAGCAACTCAGCCACGAAGTGGTAGACCACGTAAAATGACAGAGCAGGGTCAGTGGATGCTGAGGCGCATAGTGTGCAGAGGTCACCAACTTTCTGCAGAGTCAATCGCTACAGACCTCCAAAGTTCATGTGGCCTTCAGATTAGCTCAAGAACAGTGCGTAGAGAGCTTCATGGAATGGGTTTCCATGGCCAAGCAGCTGCATCCAAGCCATACATCACCAAGTGCAATGCAAAGCGTCGGATGCAGTGGTGTAAAGCACGCCGCCACTAGACTCTAGAGCAGTGGAGACATTTCTCTGGAGTGACGAATCACGCTTCTCCATCTGGCAATCTGATGGATGAGTCTGGGTTTGGCGGTTGTCAGGAGAACGGTACTTGTCTGACTGCATTGTGCCAACTGTGAAGTTTGGTGGAGTGGGGATTATGGTGTGGGGTTGTTTTTCAGGAGCTGGGCTTGGCCCCTTAGTTCCAGTGAAAGGAACTCTGAATGCTTCAGCATACCAAGAGATTTTGGACAATTCCATGCTCCCAACTTTGTGGGAACAGTTTGGGGATGGCCCCTTCCTGTTCCAACATGACTGCACACCAGTGCACAAAGCAAGGTCCATAAAGACATGGATGAGCGAGTTTGGTGTGGAAGAACTTGACTGGCCTGCACAGAGTCCTGACCTCAACCCGATAGAGCACCTTTGGGATGAATTAGAGCGAAGACTGCAAGCCAGGCCTTCTCGTCCAACATTAGTGTCTGACCTTACAAATGTGCTTCTGGAAGAATGGTCAAAAATTCCCATAAACACACTCCTAAACCTTGTGGAAAGCCTTCCCAGAAGAGTTGAAGCTGTTATAGCTGCAAAGGGTGGGCTGACGTCATATTAAACCCTATGGATTAAGAATGGGATGTCACTTAAGTTCATATGCGTCTAAAGGCAGATGAGCGAATACTTTTGGCAATATAGTGTATGTGTGTGTGTGTGTGTGTGTGTGTGTGTGTGTATATTATATATATATATATATATATATATATATATATATATATATATATATATATAGTTTATTTTTCTTTTCAATATTTATTTATTTTTTATTCGATTTGTAATTATTTTTTAAAAGCCTTGTTGCTGTTTTGTATTGTTGTGTACTGGAAGCTCCTGTCACCAAGACAAATTCCTTGTATGTGTAAGCATACTTGGCAATAAAGCTCATTCTGATTCTGATTCTTCATTCTAATGTCTTCAGTTATTTAAAATTCTCATTCAGTTCTGTGTGTCTCCTTGCTATTCTTTGTTTTTCTAAGCAATGTTTTCGTTTTCTTCTTGGGGACTCCTGAGCTGCTGGCCGTCTGTTAAAAGTTTTATGGTCATCATATAGCCTAGCCTTTAAAAAAAAACAAAAAAAAACTGAATGATATTTTTACTACAGTCTGTAATAAAGTTTTAAGTCGCAGGATGGCGCCAAATAGCTATTCTAATATGCGTTGAACTGCTAGCATCATTACACTACTATATAGGTTCTATTCTTTCAAATGTATTTCAAAAGATAACAGGTCAAAGTTAACTCCGACGAATAACACCAACTAAAAAAATTATCAAACAAAAAAAAGAATGAAAACATATGCACTTGGAAACACGCTTACTATATTTCAGCTAAGACTGGCATGTAGGCTAAAGTAAACCCTGTTATCAAAACTGCCTACATGTAATATTACATTAATAAATAGCCCTTTTTAAGCCTGTTGTCAGTTTTGAAAGCCAGTGAGAGTTTTCTTTAGAAAAATGACCTGTCTGACTCATGAGTTGAACAATTTTCAACGTTTACTTAGCAAAAATCGACCCATTATTTGGGGGCAATTCACTCCTTTCAAAAGATTGTGGGTCATGCCCTCCCACCCCCATTCTGTTGTACTCCCGAATCTGTTTTTATAAACATATACACCGATCAGCCACAACATTAAAAGCACCTGCCTTATATTGTGTAGGTCCCCCTTGTGCTACTAAAACAGCGCCAACCTGCATCTCAGAATAGCATTCTGAGATGCTATTCTTCTCACCACAACTGTACAGAGCAGTTACCGTAGACTTTGTCAGTTCGAACCAGTCGGGCCATTCTCTGTTGTTCTCTCTCATCAACAAGGCATTTTTGTCCACAGAACTGCCACTCACTGGATGTTTTTTGTTTTCGGCACCATTCTGAGTAAATTCTAGAGACTGTTGTGTGTGAAAATCCCAGGAGATCAGCAGTTTCAGAAATACTCAAACCAGCCCGTCTGGCATAAACAATCATGCCACAGTCCAAATCACTGAGATCACATTTATTCCCCGTTCTGATGGTTGATGTGAACATTAACTGAAGATACTGACCCGTATATGCATGATTTTATGCACTGCAGCCAGTAGCGGTTTTAACCACCACGCAAACCACGCAATTGCGTGGGGCCCCGGACATCAATAAATAATTGATGGGTTATAATAATAGTAAATAACAACTGAATTCTGAAATGTTATTGAGTGAAGCAGTAGGTTTTGCATACCCTGTTCATTAAAAAAGAAGAAAAAAAAGTTTTGTAAAATAAATGAAGGTAAATATTGCTTCTTTTTTTTTTTTTTTTTTTTTTTAATCACTGTATTGTGGAAAAACTGGAAAACATGCATTAATTATCTTTAACTAGATTTCTATTTCATTAAACGTTTTGAATGTACTTGGCAACGATGGCTGATAGAATTCATTTAAAATTATGATTTAAAATCAATTATATGCAATTGTTTAAGCAAAAATGTTCTAAATGGGGCCACGGGTTGGTTGGTTGCTTGGGGCCTCGGAAATAGTAAACCCGCCCCTGATTGCAGCCACACGATTGGCTGGTTAAATAATTGCATGGATGATTGTTGGTGCCAGATGGGCTGGTTTGAGAATTTCTGTAACTGCTGATCATGTATCACTTAAGGTGGTAGCAGTCAGTATAGCCTACTGCGAAAACAAATGAGCTGCTGTGGCAGCTTCTGTTGAATGACGAGATTGTTTGGATGGAAGATCTGTTCTGGTGAAGGCGAATGCTTTGCAGCGAAGTTGCATCCGATGATCTGAGTCACTGCATTGGTCTGTTCGTGGACAATGGGCGTGGCCGAATGCCGGAAGACTCAACGCCATGTAGAGGTAAGCGGCTGTTTATATATGCTTACTGTAGTGATGTGATTGTTCAGGTTAAATGTCCTTGCTCCTCCTGAACCTTGCTTATAAAACTCCATATTTAAAAAAATAAATAAATACATTTCTTTGAAATTAATAACAAAATTTAACACTTGGAATTACATCAAACAAGAATATTTCCCATTATCAGTCTGTTGCATCAAGGCCTGTATTAAAAATATAGGCTAATAATTAAGAAAAGAGTAAAAATGGTCTGTTCTGTGAGCATGTGACATGCCACGTTGCTCTCTGTCGATCTTAGAGGTCAACAGCGATTTTACGAATGCTCGTTATTTGTCACGTGCGTTTCCCAAAACTGCACTTAACATGAACGTGCGAGGACGCGCTTTTAGTGCTACTTAAGAGAGTCGCTGTTCGCGAATCAGTGCTGAAGTGTGACCAGTGCTGATCGTCAGTGTAACTTAATTATATTTGTACGTAACTTTACAGTCATTTGTAATTTACCTCGCTAATATTTGTTTAAAAATATTATCCTAAATATTCGACCTAATTAACTACATATTAACATAGTGTTTTACAATAATTTTGTGCAGTAAGATCTATTTCTTTTACACAATCTGCTTCCATAATCAGGCGTGCATGTGTAATATTTCGTTTTCACACATTTCTCTCGATGTGAAAGCTTCCATGATTCCAGGCCCTGTGTATGATCCTGCTAATTACAAGCATTCATTGAATATTACGAGGTTCACCGTGTTATCACGCAGCGCAAAATAAGAAGACGTTTAGAAGCTGCGCTTTAGGGACATTCACCAATAAAGTAGTCTGCTCTTTACTCCCAAAATTGATAATGGTGACAGCAATGCTGCATGTGCGGTGCCACACAACTTGTAGGCTAGTGCTGTCGAGAGCGCCTTACAGGTGTCAGATAGGAAGAGGAGACAAGGATGATGAGCCAATATTTTCTTAAGATTTTCATGCAATTATTTACTTTTTTCTTCTCTCTCTACTTTTAATTTATACAGTTGTCTGCATCAATCATGCCACCACTTTGCTGTTACCAACTAGTCAACACAAATAACTTTATTTGTTTACTAATTAATCTATTTATCCATTTATATAGACTATTTTATGCATTTCATTATTATTATTATTATTATTATTATTATTAGACTTGTCTGTCAAAATAAAAATACATAAAACATAGGTATCCTGATATTAAAGTTTAAGCATAAAGTGTGGCTATAGGCAATTAAATTGTATCAGGTGTCGTTTTGCGTTTGTCCTTCAGGTGTCTGCATTAGTCTATGTGTTTATGATGCTCTTAGCGCTGCACGAGTACTCCAGAGCACTCGTAAATCTACGAGAATGTTCAAGTACTACTTAAATTACGATGCTTTTGGGAAACAGGCCGCAAAACTAAGATGAATCTTAAGATGGATTCTGCGATCTAGGCTTACGATGCTTTTGGGAAACGAGGCCCAGATAACAATGAACTCAAATAAATCTAAATTTAAACTTACTGTGTTTCTGTTAATATTGAGTATATAATTTAAAGATATAAATGTAGCTAAATTAAATTTTCAAGCTTTAGCCTATTGATTCTTAAAAGCTTTATTGATAAAAACTTTATTGATACCCTTTCCGAATAAAACAAATATATTTTTCCAGTTTCATAATACATTTTTTATTGTTAGCAGCAAATTAACACAAGTTCGTAGTAGTCTTTCGTTAAAAAAAAAAAATACGATTTACGCATTTAAATTTCATAAAAAATTATATCAAATTAAATTGAGTAATAGGCCTATTTAATAAAATTATATGAAATAAATAATGTATTTTATTATATATTATTCAATTCAATTTGATGGAATTTGTTATGAAATTGAAATGCGTAAATCTAAAATAAGCTAAATATTTTTTTGGAGTGTCGTTCTATACGCTTAATATAGATAATATAGTTCTATACGCTTTTTTTTTTAGATTAAATAGGCTTCACTTTGTAGCTAATTATTTTGTCAGACTGCTTAGACAACATATGACCTCATAACTTATTGGGAAAAGAATTCTCAAAATGAAAATAAATAAATAAATAAAAATCCCAAAACGTTATTTTTTACATTTTACCGAGATTTGGATGTTGTAATAAAACTGATGTAATAATAATAATAAATAAATAAATAAATAGGCCTATGTAATAATTTTTTTTAAAAAAAATTGTTGAACAAAAAAACACGACGGCAGAGGAATTCTAAAATTTATTAAAACACTATCTATGTAAATATTAAATAGAGCGAAAGAGGCTTCTGTGATATCATGCACTTCATCAAATGTGCATTATGAACATTAGAGTACTCGGTTTCTCTATTAAATGAAGGCACACTGTCAATCCGCCACTGCTGTTTACACTGTTTTATCTGCAGGGAGAAAGTAAACACTTCAACTCTGGCGAGGGGGATTATGTCTCCATGGCATCGCTATTCAATAGTTCAGCAATACACTCCACATGCAAAAATACAGTGGACTCCTGCGTTGAGACTGTCACTGTTTAGAGGCCTTCAGAATCTTGTAAAAGAAGAGTAGCGCTCAAATGATCTCACTTTAGCTCAGACTGTAGAGACGCCTTTTAAAATAACCATATACATGTATAGTTTTGAAATTATTAACAATTACTCTGCATTAACTTTTTAAAATATTGTGTAATTCGTTTTCAAAAATATATTTATACAGTAAACGTGACTGAAAAAAAGCTACATGAATTGCATTACTAATCTTTGTAGCTAGCTTATAATTGTTACCACATTATTTGTATTACAGAGTATTCGTTATTATTGAAGTGTTTATTATTGTTAAAGTTTGTATTATATTTAACGTGTTTTGAAATAGGTAAAAATGGACATAATAATTAGAATTTTCTAATATAACTAAAATAAGATTTTTTTATTATTATTATTATTGCAGCAATGATTCGTTGTTCAATGCACAAAACAAGCAAAGCAAAAATTAAGAATAAAATAAAATTTATTTTTGCAAAATTTACACAGATTGTACACTTCGCAACGTAAGCATCAGCAAGATTTCATTCAACAAACAATTGTTTTACATCTTAGCCTACGTCTTTTTTTAAGATTCCTTTTGAAGTTTTTTTGTGAACATGACTTTGACAAATATGTATTTATCATCAAGATATGCAATATACTTTTTTTCGCTGTGTAACACAATATATCACTCACAAAGGGAATACAAATGTTTGCTTGTAACCACACTGAATCAAAATAACGTCGGCGTTCATCGTTCTTCTGAATGAACATGGCACGATTTTTACAGACACGGAGCAGAAAAGACGGAATGATAGAAGTTCCACAATAACAGTAATTCTAGAATTGTCCCTTTTAAATGATGATGCAAATTATTCTAGGAATTGCACTAGTCACACGGAGGCTTAATCCGTTTTGTAAATAATCTAAATGGATTATAACAAACGTGAAGAATTTTAAAATACACAATTTACAGGAAAATACTACGGTCACCCTGCTTAAGGTCTAAAATTCACCTCTGCAGTGTCAATAATCTTCAGCATCTTTCAGTTAGATAGGCAAAAACTATAACCTTTATACATAACCATTTTCTTTCTGATTAATCATAAACTTCAAAGAAGCCACGACCACCAAACACGAGTCAATCGTTAGTCCGTATTAAGTTTTTTTTTTTTTTTTTTTTTTTTCTGGCGATTTAACTAGACATATTTTATATACATAATTGCAATAACAGAACCACAAGGCCCACAAGTCTTGGGAACGTTGAACGAGAAATCTATAGGCCTAAACGTCTTAAAGACATGGAACACATGAAACGCTATCCCTATAGTCTTTTTTATTCCATAGACCCTCACTGTTTCTCTGGAGTGTTGTTGACCAGGGGACCATACAGTCCATTACTGTAGTTCTGATCCTTATGCAAGAGAGTCCTGTCTCTAATCAAGTCACTGAAGGCGTAGTCCATTGGCGGCCTAAAGCCCAATGTTGGCATTAGACCTGTGGTGGAGTAAGGAGCCATGAAGGCAAGACCTCTGCTGTGAGCCGAGTATGCCAGCCGCAGTGGGTTCAGGCCCAAATGCGTACTGAGAGAATAGGTGCTGGGATCGGCACCAAAGTGTGGAGCATTGGGTTGCAGAGGGGAGAAGGCAGACCTATTGCTGAGCGTCATGGTTCCGGGTAACATAGGCCTGGGGGTGGAAGATATTGGCGGCTGTACGCTCTGCAGCATCCTTTCCGCCGTCCAGGACTCCTCTGGACCCTTGGCTTGGCCGCTGTTGTTGAGTATTTGCTCTATGGCCTGCACCACGTCTTTCCCGCATCCTTGAAGGACAAGCTCCAGGACGCTGCGCTTGTGGTTGGGGAAGACCCTCGTTAAGATGTCGATGGCGTTCATCTGTCGTGATGCTGCAGAGGAGGGAGAGGGCTCCTGCTCGTCTTTATCCGTATCTGAGCCGGAGTCTGAGCCTAGTGGACTGATTGAGCCCGGCGTCTCCTCTCCGTCTTTCAAAGGTTTGGCGATCGGGGAACTCACGATGGATTCTCGGTCACCGTTTTCCGAGCCGGAGCCATGGCGCAAATCTGGAGATGAAATTCCAGGAACAGATTCGGTGTCTGTGGGTACGGACTTTCCCACAGCCTGCTGTGGAGTCACCGATCCTGGTAAATGTGTCTTCGGGAACAACTCGAACTTTTGAATGTTTGATTCTGCTGAAATAGATAAATGTAGATCAACAAATGTCTGCAATAGCCTAATGTCAATTGGACAATAAATAGTAGGCCTATAGCTTATGTTTTTGTGCATAAAGACGTTGGATAGGTAAGATACAGTTGTCTGGTTTTTAATTAATGTGAAACTGAAAGGGAGACTTTGAGGGCATTTAACAATAAATGTAACCACTATAATAAAGGCCTATATATGACATATAAACCAACTACATATAAAATATTTACCTACCGGAGTTGGTTTCGTTGTTCACTTGGCCAAAGACCTCATAGTTATGTCGAGGAGGAATGATGCCGTTGGCAGCGGCCAGGGCCAGACCCTCTGCAGTGCCGTAGAGCAGTTGCAGCTCTCTCGCCTCGTTCTCCTCCTGAGCCTGCTGCCTGCGGAGCGCAACCTGAGCTGCCATGACGCGCTGTCTCTCAGCGATCAGAGTGCATTTGGCACACATGCAGTCCTTCCATCTGCAGTAGCGCTTATGCCCCTTTAGAGCGGACACAACCCCGTGATTCCTGCACCGGGCGCACTTGGGCGTTCGTGGATACTTCTCCGTAGCGCGAAGCAACAGCTGTGGGGCCCTTAAGAGGTTGCTGGCCATGGAAACCGGTATGGAGGCGGCGGCCCCTGCATGAACCTGCGACCCTGCTTGGGCGGCGGGCGGGATCTCTGGACGAAGATCCATATTCTCCGAAATAACAAACAGTCGATCAATAGGTTAAAATACGTGCGCAACCGAAGTGTTTGATCGGAGAGGAGCGTGCGCAGAGTAAAGACGCTTCATAAGCATTGGGCAGAATCAATTCACTGCGAATTTCTTCAGCACAGCTCTGAAGCCTGAATGCCAATGTCCGAAAAATAGACTTTGTTTTTTATTTAGGAATGTTGCTCAAAGTCTTCTTTCCAATGCGCCTCTTTGCTCTTTAACTTGTTGAGCGCAGTTCATATGCAACCAAACTGCTTCTTTCTTCAGAAAATCGTAAAACTAAAGAATAGCAGTTTTGAAAAACACCAAATTCCATCGAAGAAATGTTAAACTACCTTTAAACTTACTGATAAGCCGACTCCAAGACAGAGCAGTCTGAGAGAGGAGAGTTTGCTGCTCGAGCCAGTGTGAGACACTAACTTCCTCGAGAGATCTTCAGTGGATACAGATCCGTCTCGATCTATTGTTGCGCCCAAGTTTTCATTAGACAAATTTGAAAACAATGTGGCGCCTGTCATTGGCTAAAGGGGGAAGGAGCTATCTGATTGGCTAGTCTCTTTTCAACTGTGTCCACCTGCGTTCTTTTCTCAAATAACAAGCATCAATGCAGAGCTAAAACATGAAACTTTTATCATAAGAAATTATTTACTAAAATACAGGCAATTCATCTTGTAAGACAAAATGACTATTGCGCATGGTTGAAGTATTTGTCATTCATTTATTATCAACCGCTATTTTGCCAAAATAGCAAAGCTGATTACGGGATCTTCTAGACTTTAAAAAGCAAGCTATTTTCTTTGCAAGTACATGTTGACCGAAAGTAAGTTACACTTTTTAATCTTTTGAAAAACAATGCGATTTTGTTTCAGGGATTTACTGTAGTGAAGAGCCAGTTCCTCACATAGAGTGACGTCAATATCGAATTAACGCAAAACGGTAAGTTGTCACGCTAAATTTGAAGGGGAATTCGTTTCGACTTCACTTGCATGTATGTATTGATTGTAAGTGTTTAATGTGAATATTTTTATTTTTGAAAATGTTTCATAACTCATGTGTTGCATTGATTTTAAAACATCGAGTTAAAATTAGACATAATGCAAAGAGAGCTGGTTCAATTTATAATACGATTTTTACTGTCAGATTTTAACAGGCCACGGGGATATTTGATTATAGGGTAATTTAGGCTGAATTAAATTAAAACTATTTCGCTATGGCTTGTGCCCTAAATGAAAGCTGATATAGCATGTCTACAGCTATTGATATTTCACTTTCACGTGGTTAAACGCGATCGGAGTCTGGCATTTGCAAGACAACTAGCCTATAAGCAAACTTCTTTTCTCTGTATATTTTTGTCGACATCAAAATGGTCAAAACGAAAGACAAGAGAAAGTGCCACATATAACTATATTAATAACATGCTAATAATTATAATAGCTACTGTTGTTTGTTAATTATTTTAGAATAACCTCTTACATATATTATTGTTGTTAATTTGATTACAGAGATTCAAAAATGAACGGCAAAGATAGGCCTATTACATTATAATTGTAGGCTATAATTATTGCGATATTATCATTGTAAAGCTGACCGATTTTTTTGTGTCTTGTCTCTCATGTCAACGAGATTAATTTAGCATGAGGTCGTTTTTAATTTTGAATAGCCGTATAGGTTACAGCAGAATACATTTTGAATCAATTATCATACACAGTTTATTCCTATGGTCATCAGCTATTTCAAGGTGTCACAATGATAAAATGCTTAATGAGTGATTTTTTTTATTTTATTTTTTTAGCACATTATAATGTATTTTAAATATACGCACTACAAATTCCCCTGGAGACAGGATTGCTGTGGTTTCCTCAACTACATTTCCTGTGCAAACCCGCTGTTATATCTGCTCAAATAGTCGAGGACTTTAATTGTCTGAGCATTATTCATTACAGTAGTGCTGAATGGACAGATATGATTCATTTGAAAGATTTTAAACAAGCAAATTCCAGGTTCCCTTCAGCACCTGGAATTTGAATTGAATGCAGCCTTTGATAAAGTGATGCAGGCCTGTCCTGTTTCCCTGTTGCACGGTTTCTTATTGTTTACACACTCATTCACAGTAAGCAAATGCCATCTGCACGCTCTCATCTGCACCTTTAATTACCCAACCAGCACACTAATAGAGAGGATATTATACTAAAGCTTTTTGATATTCAGAGTCATAATCTTGGTAGCGATCTCACGCGACTGAAAATAGACATCCCGAGATCATTATAAAACCACAAGCAAGCGTTGATTGTTCATAAACTGAGAGATGATGAAAGCACAACTCTTTTAACAGTTATGATCTTTGGACAGATATGAGATCGCTTTTTAAAAATCACAACGGAATGTCATCTAACAGTAAAACAAAACCAAAACCAAGTAGACTCATATTATTTGCAGTGTTGCTCATTCAATGCAAAACATCTAGAGTATGCGGAACAACAATCACACACAAAATGTGGATGTGCAGAAGTGAGATTTTAATGAAGTTTAAATAATGAACCCGGCCTCTACACGCTTTACTTTGAAAATCTCTCCATTGAACGGGCGTCTCTGTGAATTCCAATTAAATGCCCCCAGGCAATTAAAACTGACTGTGGGCACTTAGGAAATTCAACATTCTTTCAACAGTTCATCAGACCTATGCATCAAAAACCCATACAAGGCTTTCATTCCCTTTTTAGGATCTCCACCGCTGACTGCGTTTTACACATTTTTAAAGCCGCACAAAAGAGATGCTTGACCCGACATATGTAACAGCATGTCTCTGTTCCTCTAGCACCCCGGGGCGCTATTGTACGGATCTTTCTCTCCGCTGATACCGGCCGGAGCGCGGCAGGACCCAAACTGCCTCCACGCTGAACTCCTGCTGGAATGGTTTTAGTGGGCAAAGCGCAGCAGAGGTTAGAGTAGCAGATAAAAAGGGGGAATGAGGGCGCAGCAGCGCGCGGATTTGAAAAACCAGTGTATTTACACGCTTCATCTCGTCTCCAAGTCCTCATTAGGTTGTTAACCTCTTGTTCACATGAAAAGCTGCTGCGCCGCGCAGGACCCTTGAGCGCAGCACTGGTATTCCCCTAAAGGCACAGAACAAAGCGCTTAAAATAACTGCGTTAAAATGAGTTTTTATTGGGATTCTTAGGATGGATGGTCGATGCTGCATTATTTATTTATTCATTCATTATTTTTTTCATAAAACCATATAGTAGTACTACATTATTATTATTATTATTATTATTATTATTATTGGAAGCCACTGATTATAGAAATTTTGGGGTGAATTTTGACTTTATGTAACTGACATTCAATGGGCAAATCTTGATTTTTAAACATAATTTGCTTTGAGGTGCATTTTGTGTGACTTTAGCAAGCTGTGACTTTCAATATGCAGCTTTTTCTTCACTCTCTGAAACTATTGTTGTGTTGCATATCAGGGTTTCGGCTACATTTTTACCCCCCATTCCTAATAAATAGGTTTAATTAAGGGCTTTAAATAATTAAACGTTTGCATTTCTGCCACAGTGGGTCTCTGAGAGTTCAGGAAAAGTTTGAAACTGTGAGAGCTAGAAACTTACCTTGTTTTTAAATCTGGCAACCTGTTCTGTGTCTTGTGTGGGAAATAGCCTGAAATTTCTCGTTCTTTCTTTTTGGGTTCTAACTGAAAATTGAGATGGAGATAACACGAAGTGAAATCATTCATGTAAAATTACTTTATTAAGACGTCCTTAAGTAACAATCCAA
The DNA here is from genome assembly GCF_019703515.2 of Myxocyprinus asiaticus. NCBI lineage: Eukaryota > Metazoa > Chordata > Actinopteri > Cypriniformes > Catostomidae > Myxocyprinus > Myxocyprinus asiaticus. Next base: position 33,221,573 of record NC_059376.1, on the reverse strand, counting down.
AAAGTTACTGTGAGTGAGTCCAGTGACGCACATCCACTTCGCACACTAAGAATGCACAAACGCTGATGACAAATGAAATGATTTGTGTGTGTGCTCATGCAACAGCCAATTAAAATGCAGGTTCCATCCCTCCACATCTGCCTCCCTTTACAAACGAATCAAACAGAAAAGAAGGAACCTAGTGAAAGAGCCCTCATTGAGATCACAGATGGAGTATAGGTTTTTGCAAGAAATTTGAGAAACACCATTGTCCCAAATCCAAACTCAATGTGGTCCTATACAATGGTTCCGGCTTTGAGCAGCGCCGACTCAATTGGCCTTGTTTTTTAAACTTGAAGTGTTCAGCACAAAGACCGACCTCCTAAATGTCACAACCGCTCCAAGTGGGGCTCTGCAGCGCGACGCTTTTGGAAAAAGGAAAAAAGAACACAATTATGAAGCAATAATTACTCTGCTTCTCTTCGCACGCCACTGCGTCTATTCAGTCCCCTTTAGCCCCATTTAATGCTTTAACCTCGTCCGCGATAATCCGAATACCATGGCTTTATTTTTTCCCTTTCCCCTGCAGAATTTTCTTACGAGACGGGAGTGGGAAACGAGGCTTGTGGTGACCTGGACCATGGCCGTGTCAACTTACTTTCTGGACAAATTTTTAATATTGGAAGATTAATGCACTGCGTGGGCTGGTTGATCAGTGTCGACGTTAAGTAGTGACTGGTGAAAATGACACGAAATTTTTGCAATAACTGAATCCAAAATGCTGCATCCGATCTTCCTCTTCTGTAGTCTACGAGTTGCATTTTGGTACCGCTAAAAGAAATAAATGTTTGTTGATTGTACTAATAGCGAAAATTTAGACCACTTAAAAAAAAAAAAGTATAATAATATAATAATATCGCCAATAACAAAAATAAAAGGCTTTATTTTATAACTTATATTAATATGTATCATTATTATTCATAAGTGTTAAGTATTATCATTAGAGTTTAATATCTTTCTTGAGGTTTATTTGAACATTTATTATTAGCCTCAAAGATCAGGCCAGTTATAGCCCTGGATTTTTTTTTTTTTTTTTTTTTAATCGCACGCATAATCCAGCCTAATCAATACTTTGTCAACTGGATATCAACAGGCCTAGCTATGAGCAGCGAATATTGAAAATGAAAATAGTATAAAAAATTGAAGATAAAAATATGCGCTTTTCCGCTATATATATATATATATAGCGGTAAGCGTATATTTTATCTTCTTCCATTTTTTTTTAATTCTATTTACATTTAATTTGTATTGTAGTTGGGACAATAATTTTTATTTTCAAAATTCCTCCCTATAAATGGATTTAAGCAACCACGTTTTGTCGGTAGGCAACATTGCAAAGCTGTAAAATACAAACACTAAAATATCTCACAAATGGGCTTACAGTATCCAGAGAGTTTACCTCACTTTTGTTTTTAGTCACTCGTGGAATGTATAAAATATGTTTGAAGGACTGCAGTAATGTTCGCAATATAAAAAGTAAAAAATAAAAAAAAAGGTTTAAAGCCTACTTGTAATTTTTAATTTAATGGGTAATTCCTCAGACTAAATTATTAAGTGCTCCCCAGTCTCCCAACACACACACACACACACACACACACACACACACACACACACACACACACACACACACACACACACACATGTTTGTGCAGTTATCATTATGAGGACTCTCCATAGACATAATGATTTTTATACTGTACGAACTATAGATTCTATCCCCTAACCCTAACCCTACCCCTCACAAAAACGTCTTACATTTTTACATTTACAATAACACATAGTTTAGTATGTATTTTTAAGCGATTTGATATATGGGGACACTAGAAATGTCCTCATAAACCACATTTATAGCATAATACCCTTGTAATTACCAGTTTGTTACCTAAAAAAAAGTCCTCATAAACCACTTAAACCTGCCCACACACACACACACACACACACACACACACACACACACACACACACACACACACACACACACACACACGTTAAAACAAGCAAGTTCAACACATTACCATTATAAAGCAGTGTGACAGTCTAACCTTCAGGTCTCAATACCAGGGTTAAGAAAGGAGAGCATAAAATCAGTATGAAAACTCATGGAGATCTGTGAATGATGGTTATAAAGCATTCCGTTTGGTAGTAGCCAATAAAACTATTCCTGTTCACACCAACCCCTCCCGCCTGGCTCCGTTCGCACACATTTGCCCAGAAATGAGCTCCTTTTGTGGGCGACTCTTTAAGCTGCATAGATTCTGCTTCTCTAGCGTCTCTGAGAAAGTAAACTTTGAATGACCCTCCAGGTTAGTTTAGTCTGGGATTTAAGCATCGTTGGGTGCGTGGATGCTGTGGGATCAGGAACTGCTTCAAAGATGAGATCACTTGCGTCAGGAATTCTCTTCTCTCACCAAGGGCCAGCAGCATTCTTGACCTGTAATGATTGGTCAAACATTATTGAACGCTTCCCTTTTGTTATTGAAGAATATGAGTCACCATCTGATGTTGCCAGAGGAGAATGTGTCAAAGGAAGCCACAAAATAACTCTATTGTCCCTGAGTGCGAGAGTTGGGGATCGAACCATAATGGCATTAGAAAACTGATTCTTGACAGCAGCTACAATTCTGGATTGCTGATTGAGATGTCAAGGACTGGTGACCAACAGCGAAATTATGTGGAAAAAAGATGCAAAACACTGCAAAACTAACTGAGTTGCAATATTGGCATAAACATTTGATTGTGTCTGTTACAAAACAATATCTTGCTTTCCATTCTTAATTATTGGAAGATTGTTTTTAACAAATGAATGTGATGTTTTTCTTATATATATATATATATATATATATATATATATATATATATATATATATATATATATATATATATATACATAAAAAATTTAAATACTGCATGTCTTTTGAAAGATCTCATTTATATTAATATATAGCCTATACATTATAAATTAGACATTTCAAAAGCCATGCAGTATTTTTAAGATTGCGTACACATATTATACTGTATATACACACACACACACACACACACACACACACACACACACACACACATACACACACACATTATATTATACATACATATACATGGTCAAAACTTTTGAAACACGCCTGAAATGTTTCTCATGATCTTAAAAATCTTGATCTGAAGGCGTATGCTTAAATGTTTGAAATTAGTTTTATAGACAAAAATATAATTGTGCCACCATATTAATTTATTTCATTATAAAACAAATTTAATTTAAAAAAAAAGTTTTTGAAATTGATGACTCGGACCAAATAACAAAGAAAAGCAGCCAATAAGTGCCCAACATAGATGGGAACTCCTTCAATACTGTTTAAAAATCATCCCAGGGTGATACCTCAATAAGCTGGTTGAGAAAATGTCAAGAGTACATGTCTGCAAATTCTAGGCAAAGGGTGACTACTTTGAAGATGCTAAAATATAACACAGTTTTGATAGTTCCATTTATGTTATTCCATAGTTCTGATGACTTTACTATTATTCTAAAATAATATATATATATATATATAGTGTGTGTGTGTGTATGTATGTATGTATGTATATATATATATATATATATATATATATATATATACACACACACACACACACACACACACACACAAATAGGAGGAAAATCAAAATCCATTTAGTCTGTTTTGTTGTTTTAATCAGGAGGATTACTGTTTCAATTGTGGGAATTATTGCTCTTCTCATATTGCTCAGAACACACTTGCCAATAGAACAACGAGTATGGAGTGTAGACAAGCTGGATCAAGCTGAAAAGAAATATCAGTTAACTTATAATGACAGCATTTCAGACCGGTGCACATCAGTGCTTTCTGCATCTGTGAGCATTAGCCTAACATTCTGTCACTGAAACAGTAATGTCACGTGCAAACAGGAGCATAACCAACATTTCTCCCTCAGGCTGTACTGACCTGCCTTTCTCACCTGATTAATCATTTTAAAAACTTCAAGAGAAAGATTAAAAACTTACCTTTCATTGCTTGTTCCTTCTTGAATGCATGAACATAACAGGGAGAGTGGACTAGGTCAAACTTAACATGATACAAGGACAACAGTTATCAGCAGATTCTTAAACAGATTCAAGTCCAATACACTCAGACAATATTCTATATTTGACCCCAGTCATAATATCAGAGCCATTGTGAGTGCAGAAAAAAATTAAATCACACTGAAAAATACTTTAATGCCATTGCATTAGATACAAAATATCAAACAAAAGTGGCATTGCAAGCAAATGATGCAAGAACTTCTCTCAAAACAAACTCTACTTTCCACATTTATTTTTAAACATCTGGTGCCAAGGTCATTTTTTGTCAATGAAGTCAGTTCCCCTCAAGTATGCAGTATATACAGGTGTCCTAGAGGAACCACAGGTGTAGTTCAACACATTAATTATAGACACGTGTCAAAGTGCCCAAATACTTATTTTTTTACATATATTTTGAACAATATATCTATTGTTTTATAAACTGAAATCTATACTTTTTGTGAAATGTTTCACTTGCAAAGTGTATTTCTTTAAAATAAATGCCACTTGGTTTGATATTTTGTAATATAATGCAAAAACATGCATACATTTTAAGTGTGGCTCTTGGGGCCTCTGTATAAGAAGGTAGAAGCATTTATGTTTTGTGAATGCTCATTTTGAGGCTCCGACAAACAAAGAGAGCTGATTTCAAAGAATCGTTTGTTACCTGACCGATGCTCAAGGATCACAATAAAGCTATAATTTAGTTTGTTGTTGTCACTTTGAATAAGAGAGTTTTCTTCTTTGTTTTAAATGAATACTGAACTCATTGACCAGAACAATGTTTTGAGTTAACAAGTTCACTCTCAGCAAAGATAGTGTGTGCGTGTGGGTGGTGGTGGTGCGGAGGCTTGATTGATTCATGTTTTCCCAGGGCATATCATCTGCACCGGAAGTATGAATCGATGCACATATTAAACATTCAGATTCCTTGCGTGAGAACTTGACGAGAAATGCCAAGGCAACACACAATTAAAACCGCCCCCAGGTTAGAAAGATCTCTCCACCTATCTAGTGTAGAATTTTTTTTTAAAAAGGTTACATGTAAAGACATATATAAAGACGCTGCAAGAGGCCCTTTTTGCCATTTTAAAGTGTCATTGCTTGTACAATTTGGCAGGAGGATGACTACTTAATTAGCTTTCAAAATACTCATCTATATCCACTTAGAACCATATTCAGTTAAGCAGGATATAGTTAAATAAATCACACACCATGAAACAAACATGACTAATGCCATACAAAAGCCATGTTTTTTTTCCTCATTAAAACTTTAGAAATGTGTGGAGCTGCAGAGAGCACAATAAGCATTTAATTTCAGAGATGAATGGGCAAAATTAGCCATGATGTCTGGTAATACTGTACAGAGATGTCTCAAAAGCTCCACTGAAAAACAAGAAAACCAATTCCTTCTCATCTGTCCATTCACCTTTCCCAATTTCAATATCTCTGCACAGGAAGTGCAGCATTCATACAGTTGCACAAAGTGATCATGGAATATTCAGTTTAGTCCTACAGCTTCATACAAGACCAATCACGTGAATGCCATTGGGTTAAATACAACTACATTCTCATGAACAATGACAGAAAAAAAAAGTTTGTTTCTGATACACGGCACAAACACTCTTTAGTGAATTATACTATTAACAACATCTGGTTTGCATCAGCAATGATCACATTTGTACTATTTCCCTTTTGTACTTTCATAATTAAATCAAAAGTTTTAAATAAAAACCTCACAACCAATAACAGTCCAGATTCCAGTAACCTCAAACTGGAACAAAATTAGGTATGATCTGATTGGTTTGTATTAGATCAAGCCAGAGGAAACCACGAGTGATCCCTCCTGTCCTAAGATATTAATTTATCAGCAGCTCCATGTTAAACTGGAGGAAGTCCAGTAGAAACATCTTCTCTCATCTGAAGTATGAAACCATGATTTGATAAAAATCACCCACACATGAATGAAAAATCAGAGTGGCAAGACATATGCATGTTCATATATTCTTTATATAATGTACATCAACCTAAATCTAATACAGCATCAAACTTAAAAAGGAAAAAAAAGGAGAAAAATAAACATAAGCAGTTGAGATTAAAACCAAATTTCATCAATTTGGGTGTCAGGGAGAAGCCAGGCTCTGAGTGGTGAAGGGCTGTCCAGGGCGACGCTGAAAATCAGGGACTCCGAGAGCCTTGGTGAGTGTAGGGGATAGGAAATGGTCCAGCGTTCCCAGGAAATGTCACTTTGTTTGACTTTATTATTTGTTGTTTATTTAATTCATATTTTTTCCATTTCATTTAAACACAAAACATGTCTTAAAAAAGCAGCCATAGTGAGAAGTCCTTGTGTGTGAGGCTGGCTATTTTAGACTTCCACACATTTGCATGATTTTTTTTTTCTTTTCGGTTATTTTACGTTTGGGTAGAGAAAAAACATTACACTGCAGTTATGTGAGTGAGTGTTTATCCGGTGTGCTAGTGAAGGCCTCAGTGTGCATAAAATGTACACTTAGCATTCATATACAACGCATCGTGTGTGATAGTGTGTGGGTGTGTCTGGTCGCTGTGGATATCATGCTAAAAGTTCTTTGCGTATTCTTCTTCTCGCTTGTCTCGGATGGGTTCTACTCTTTGGCCTCCAGGAAAAGGGTCTCCTGAGGAAAGAGTTTGGCCTCCACCAGATTCCATGCTGGGTCTAACTGCGTTATCTGGGGAGAGACAAAGAAAAAGACCACGACCATTAACACACTGATACAAGAATATTTGGTAACACTTTGCAATAAGGTTCCTTTAGTTCCATAAGCTTAGTTAGTGCATTAGGTATTATACACATTGTGGCTCAGTGGACAGCATTGTTGCTTCTTAAAAAGAATCTCCCTGATTCTAATCCCTGCTCATCACTCCCAAGCTCACCCACTCCCCGTGACCCTACATAGCATAAGAGGCTATTGAAAATAGATGGGTAGATATTCTCTAAAGTTTTCATGACTCTTTGGTATTCTTCAGACATGTCAGCTGAGTGACAGTATGTTAAATGATGGTCCACTACATCACAAGATCTGTGTTTGAATCATGCCTAGAGTAGAATTAAAAACATTGCCTCTGTTGAACTAAGTCCTTAGTTGTGCCTTAACATAAATGCAATTTATACTTTACGTCACTGTGTAATTGCAGTTTCTGGGCAGTTTTTTTCTTGCGACTTTTGAGCCCTTTTGTTGTTGTTTTTTTACAATGTAGTCATTGCATAAAATTCTGAAATACTAAAATTTTGCTTGGCCCCTTAATCGCTGCTTGCAGCTATATTATGTATTATTATTAAAAATGTTATTTAAAAAAATAAAAATATATATTGTGTTCATCTCTCCTTCCTTGCAGCTTGAATACTTACTATAGGTCCCTCACAAGAGGATCATCATATTTGAGGATCCCCTTCAAAAATTGTTTTGAAAACCTCTGCATCACCATATTCCTCGCCATGGTGAATTTATGTTATCATAAAAAATAAAATAAAATAAAATCACAATAACAAATAAAGAGGACAGTCATATAAAATTATGAATAAGGGTCAAAGGTAATTGTCCATGGTGGTTTGGATATAACATCACACCCTGAAATGTTAAAAATGGCTTTTAAAAATCTGTCCAATGTAGTGAACACCCAGCACCAGTGAGTGAAAGAAGTGAACTGGAGACATTCTTATATACTGAACAGCGATCAAGACTTAACAAGCAATGCTAACGCAGTGCTATAACTTAAACTTTAAAATAAATTGAATACATACAGCTAAATACAAAAAGTCACTGCAATATCAAAATTGCAATCTATTAAAAACATTCACTTAGTATATAGGAGCCCTGCTCAAATCGTGAGGTGTGTGGGCTCAGAGTGGCTGTTCCTCCTAAACTATGCGATGTGTGGGGTCCAGCCATCTGATGTCATTGATTAGCTCTGAAATGTGATAATGTCCCCGTGTGAGGTACGTGTCCTGTTTCCTTTTGAGATAGTTGCTGTTTGTTATCGCAAATGGAACAATCCAAACCAAACACAATAGCAGTGCCACAGCTATGAGGTGAGCACTCCGAACTCATCAGCAAGGAATAAGAGACGAGCCCAACAACCAACTTCATTATCAAAGAGCACCACAATCTAAACATCAGAGCCACAACAGCAAACTAACTGACATCCAACAAATGACATTTGTGACAAACATCATGTTAGAGCCACGTCTCAGTTTGGGGATTTTTCAGAACGTTGCAGAGATGATGAGGAGTGGCGAGAGTTTACGTAAGCGGCTTGTGATACTGCAGCAAGAGTGAGAAAAGGAGAGCAAGAGATGATGGCTGCATTGTACTGAGCTAATAGCAGAGCGTTCTCCAGTTACATGGGGCCTTTGCTCACACCTGGGTGTCCACGCAGTGCACAGCTACAGCGCTCAGCACAGGGGCTTAACTACAGCCTGGTAAAAGGGCTCTGATTAAGGCCCATTCTGTGTTCTGAAGACCCCTCCAGGTCTCCATGCTTGTAATTAAAACACAGAGCTGAAAGCAGCTGGGATGGAAGGTCACGGGGGTCAGAGAATAAAGCTAACATATCATGTAGTTTCTGTGAGAGCAGCCAAGACATTGCAGGATATTGCAAAGCTGATGAAATAAAAACATTCAAACCAAAATGGTAAACAAGGAGTAACATTTAGGCGAGACCACGGCTCGTTGTCACACTTTTTTTTTTTCTGATTAACACTTTTTATTGATTCAGACACTTGAAACAGAACAGCAAACACACGTATATACACCGAATCAAATTTTAACCCTCATTATTCCCTGACCACCAACAAATATCCCTGTGGTCCAACTTGAGAATTCCATCGCCAGCAGGTGGGTGTGTCTTTAAGACCAAGCCTATACAATCTAGAGGGGGTCCAGCAGAATCAATGTAAAATCTTAAATTGCATAAGGTTCACCCTTGCATCTCTAGATGTAGACTTGACATTTTTTAGAATCCTAGCCCACATTCCCTCCTCCAATACCAAGTTTAAATCTTTCTCCCATAATCTCTTGAGAGAAGTTGAAGCTCTGTCCCCCAGACTCTGAATTAGCAGGGAGTAATACACTGATGCCTCATGGCCTTTTCCAAAAGCAGTAATCACCACTTCCAGAGTATCTGCCGCTTTATTGAGGTGTATGCTACTCCCAAAAATAGCACAAAGCAGGTGGCACAGCTGTAAATGCCTAAAGAATTGAGACCTGGGGATCCCAAAATGTTGAACCACATTTTCAAAGGATCTCAACACTCCAATCTCATATAAGTCACCGTGCGTATTAACCTCCCTCACAATCCACTCTCTCCAGCAGAAAGGGGACTTATTAATACATAATTTTGGGTTCAGCCATATGCTCGAAGCAACATTTAAATAAATGTCTGAATTAATCACTCTGGACACTTTTGTCCATACCGCGTGCAAATGCGAGATAACGGGGTGTAACTTAACTTCTCCGTTTAGTTTGATAGAAAGGCTTTGCAATGGCAAAATAGGGGCAATAACTTCCTGTTCAATACAAAACCAGGTGGGGCTCTCTCAGGTGGACCAACCAGCCAAGCGACCAACCAGCCAAATGTCTGAGACCGAATGCATTATAATAAAACAAAATCTTGGGTAGGCCTAGCCCAACTTTGTCAGTTGGCCTATGCAACTTACTGAAATGTAATCTGGGACGTTTACCATTCCAAATTAAGGACTTTGTTATGCTATCAAATTGCTTGAAATAAGAGAGAGGGACATCTACAGGGAGAGATTGTAGCAGGTAGTTGAATTTGGAATACAATTCATTTTAATAACATTACATTTCCCAATCATAGATAAATGTAATAAAGCCCACCTGCCCACATCGCTTGAAAACATTTTTATTAAGGGGTCAAAATTAACTAACTAAATCACACAAATTTGCTGGGAATAAAATGCTCAAATACTTGATGCCCAGTTTGGGCCACTGGAAGGCACCCAGCTGAAAAGCCGTTACTGGGCAGTACGCTGTCAAAGCCAAAGCTTCGGACCAATTAACTCTGTATCCTGAGAACTTAGAAAATGAATTAATAATTCTGTGGAGGCAAAGCATAGATCTAGTAGGGTTGGAGACAAATAATAAAATATAATCTGCATAAAGCAAAAGCTTATGCGCCATACCTCCTGCCACCACCCTTGGAAAATCATCCTCCTGTCTTATTGCGGGTGCTAATGGTTCCAGGGCAAGACAGAACAATAATGGGGAAAGAGGGCAGCCTTGCCGGGTGCCCCTATCCAGAGTAAAATAATCTGAAATGAATAAATTTGATTGTACCGTCACTAAAAGGTGTCTATAAAGTAACTTAATCCATCCAATAAAAGTATTCCCAAACCTGTATATTTCCAAAATCTTAAAAAGATAATCCCATTCTACCATATCAAACGCCTTTTTGGCGTCAAGTGAGATGGCAGCGACCGAAGTCTGATCATTCGCTACTGACCACATGATATTGATGAAATGTGTAATCAGAAGAGCTAGGGCCCTAAATAAACCCCACCTGATCTATATGTATAAGAGATGTCATAACTTAATCGGTTAGCCAAAATTTTTGACAATATTTTAACGTCTAGCTGGATCAGGGAAATTGGACAGTAACTCTTACACTCACTTGGATCTTTGTCCTTTTTAAGAATTAGACTGATCCGGGCTTGTGTCATGGTTGGCAGAAGCTTTCCATTCTTTATATGATTCCGTATAAACTTCTAGCAAAAGTGGAGACAATTCTGTAGCATAAGATCTAAAAATATTCAGCATCAAAGCCATCTGGCCCCAGAGCCATACCTGTAGGCAAAGCCTTAATTACCTCGCTAAGCTCCTCCAAGGTTATCTCAGAATCAAGATAATTTTTTGCTCAGTCGTCAGTTTAGGATGTTCTAATTGTTCCACAAAGCGTCTAATATCTTCAGCAGTAGATGAAGATATGGAACTATAGGAGGTCAAGATAGAATTCTTTAAAAGCATTATTAATATCAATGGCCGAGGTAAATATTTCACCACCAGCAGATTTCACTGAGGGAATGGTAGAAAAAGACTCTCTTTGTTTTATAAATCTAGCCAGGAGCTTCTCTGCTTTGTCCCCTGACTCAAAGTATGACTGTTTTGCCCTGAATAGCCAAAACTCCACCTTCCACGGCAAAATAGTATTATATCTGTATTTCAATCGGGTCAATTCTCTGAGGCCATTAGACGACATTCAGCGCTTCAGCGCTGCCTCGGCACTTTTAATATTCCCTTCCAATTACACGAGTTCTTGTGCTTTGGATTTTTTGGTGAATGAGGCATACTGTATGATCCAGCCCTTAAGAACTGCCTTAAGTGCCTCCAAAGCTACGCCCACAGAGGATACTGAGGGACCAGTTGGTCCCAGTCTCCATATAGACATTGATTTCAGCCTTTAGCATTTGTTGGAATTCAGGATTTTGCAAAAGGGATACATTAAAGTGCCAACTATATGATTTCTTTTTCTCCGTATGTGGCAACACCTCTAAACACACCAGGGTGTGATTGAGACTAAAATGTTTCCAATTGAGCAATCAACAACAGATGAAATGAAGGACTTAAGTATATATATATATATATATATATATAAAAATCTATTCTAGAGTAAATCTTATGGACTGAAGAAAAAAAATGTACAGTCCCTACCAGATGGGTTCAAAAGTCTCCAAATATCTGTAATACCAAGATTTTTAGACATCCTGTGAAGCGTCACTGTTGCTCTAGGGAGTTTGCACACTTGTGCTTCACTATGATCAAGGACAGAGTCCATCAAAAGATTAAAATCTCCTCCCAATATTACATCATGAGGGGTGCCAGTGGCTTGCAACAGCCCTTCAAGATCTATAAAAAAGCCCTGATCATCAACATTAGGTGCATGAATATTCACCAAAATATGACTTTGTCAGGGACCTGGGTAGCTCAGCGAGTACTGATGCTGACTACCACCCCTGGAGTCACGAGTTTGAATCCAGGGCCTGCTGAGTGACTCCAGCCAGGTCTCCTAAGCAACCAAATTGGCCCGGTTGCAAGGGAGGGTAGAGTCACATGGGGTTCTCGCTCTCTGTGGGGTGTGTGGTGAGTTGTGCGTGGATGTCGCGGAGAATAGCGTGGGCCTCCACATGCGCTACGTGTCTGCGGTAATGCGCTCAACAAGCCACGTGATAAGATGCGTGGATTGACGGTCTCAGATGCGGAGGCAACTGAGATTCATCCTCCGCCACCCGGATTGAGGCGAGTCACTACGCCACCACGAGGACTTAGCACATTGGGCCATATGAAATTGGGGAGAAAGGGGGAGGAAAAAAATACAGATATAAAAAAATAAGACACCGTCACTGAATTTCAGCTTAAACAATAAAGACTCGTCCTAATTTAGCTTTACTCTGTTTGAGACATTTGAATTGTAGATGTTTACTTATCAGTGTAATGACTCCCCTGCTCTAACTCGAGCCATCACTATAACAAAAATGTCCACCCCATATCTTTCCAAATTTTTCAGCTTCCTGCAGAGAAAGGTGCATTTCCTTAAGAAACACTATATCATATTTCTTACGCTTAAGAAGAGAAATAAACTTCCTTCTTTTTATGGGGTGCCCCAACCCATTCACATTCCACGTAGAGAGAGACAATCCACTCATATTAAGATTTTGAAATGTAAATGTGTCAAAAACAGGATTATAAAGACCACATTCCAACATTAGTGCAACAGTCAAACCCCGAACATTCCCTAGAACCAAACAAACAGAAAAAAAGAAAAACGTGCACATTAACCCCACGCACGACAGCGCCAACTGGTGTCCATCCCTCCAAACTCAAACAGTCCATGCACGCCTACGAGAACCCCCGCAACAATTGCCATCAGATTACTCAAGTCCGGTGTTTCTATACAAATTTTGTGAGACAGAATTACACAGCAAATGATAATCTATAAAACAAACTCCAGCCAATAGGCAGAATAAATACAAAGAGTGTGTAGCTTCATCCATAAAACTACCCTAAAGGTGTATTATTCTACAAAATAAACTCCAGCCACTAGGTGGAACCAGCACAAAAAGAGCGCGCAGATTCTTCAGACAGTCAAACAAATGTTCCGTGAGCCGGTCAATTCGGCTGCAACATGAGTGCAAGCAAATTACTTACTCCAATGACATAGCAAGAAATACTCCACAAAATAAACCGTCCCGAAAGTGTGTTGCTCTACAAAATAAACTCCAGCCACTAGGCGGAACCAGCACAAAAAGAGTGTGCAAACTTCAAACAGTCAAGCAAATGTTCAGTGAGCCAGTCCACTTGGCTGCAATGTGAGTACCACAAGGTGACTTACTCACTCCATTGTGAAGGACATCGCTTGCTGTGGGCATGTGAAAGTTTTACAGCCATCCTTAGCGTCTATTCTCAATTTGGCTGGGAATATCAGTGCCAAAGCGAACTTCCGTTGATGTAAATGTTTCTTGCATTCCTTGAATCGATCATGTTTCTCTCATCGAGTTCGCAAAGTCTGGGAACAAGAAAATGCTGTGGTTCTTCCAAGAAATCCTTCCTTTAACCCTCGCCTCGTGTAACACAAGATCTTTATCAGATGATCTCAGAAATTTGATCGGGGCCTGTCTCCTTCCACGGATTGCTGAACCGGAACCCTGTGAGCTCGCTCGATTTCTAGCTTATGGCCTGCTATGTCGAGCAAACTCGGAAAAAGCCCATCTAGGAATTTCACCATATCCTGTCCTTCTTCACCCTCAGGAATTCCAACGATACGGATGTTATTCCACCGGCTACGGTATTCTATGTCCTCCAACTTCTCCCAGACATGCTCCAAATCCACCTTGGTTGCTAGCGGATTAGCAGATAATTCCCTCTCCGATGACTCCAGATAAACGATCCATTTCTCAACAACCCCACTCTTGTAATCATATCAGTGAATTTTGCCTCCATGGCAGTGATCGATCGACGTATCACAGTAAGATCCTCCAAGTCAGCAACGACCTACGTCAGCATTGCCGACATGTTAAGTGTCTTTTAATGTCTCCAGAGCCCGAGGATTTTGAATTCTTTGACATCTTGTCCTCCTAGAACAGTTATGGAACAGAGTGTATCGAATCTCACCAGTTTATGTGTCATTTAAAAGTGTTAAAACTAACAAAGTGCGCAAAGCTCACCGTTCACACGTCCGATCCTCGCATGGCGTCACGTGACTTCATTGTCACACTTTTAACTAAAGTGAATATTTTCTCTGGGTGGGTTTATTTTTTAAAGTCAATTTCAGCATAGCCAGATACCTTAAAGTCTTGGCTACAAAAAAGCTATTGAACATGTTCAGCATTTTTACCCAGGAAAAAAAGATCCAGTTCATTGGACCAATAGCAGGGCATGTAGTCACATTATTGGGGTAGATTGTGTTAAGGTTTTGCTAAAAAAAAAACTACCGTCATAATATAATTGACCCTTTGCGTAAATTATATACAGTGCTGTGAAAAAGTATTTGCCCCTTCCTGCTTTCTTATATTTTTGTGTATTTTTCATTCTAAATTGTTTTAGATCTTCAAAAAAGACATGACATAAAACAAAGGCAACCTGAGTAAATACAGAATACAGTTTTAATATATAAATATATATATATATATATATATATATATATATATATATATATATATATATATTTTTTTTTTTTTTTTTTTTTTATTGAAGTAAAAAAAGTTATCCAACACCTATATATCACCCACGTGAAAAACAAACTGCCCCCTTAAATTTAACAGCTGGTTGTGCCACCTTTAGCAGCAACAACTGCAACCAAACGCTTCCGATAACTGGAGATCAGTCTTTCACAATGCTGTGGTGGAATTTGGCCAATTCTTCTTTGCGAAACTGCTTTAGTTCAGCCACACTGGAGGGTTTGAGCATGAACTGCCCATTTAAGGTCCTGCCACAGCATCTCAATCGGGTTCAAGTCAGGACTAGAACTTTAATTTTTCTTCTTTTGAACCATTAAGAGGTGGACTTACTCCTATGCTTTGGATCATTGTCTTGCTGCATAATCCAACTGCGCTTGAGCTTCAACTCATGGACTGATGACCGTACGTTCTCCTTTAGGATTTTGTGGTAGAGAGCAGAATTCATCTTTCCCTCACTTATTGCAAGTCGCCCTGACCCTGAATCAGCAAAGCATCCCCACACCATCACACTACTGCCACCATGCTTGACCATAGGTATGATGTTCTTTTTGTGGAATTCTGAATTTGATTTACGCCAGATGTAACGGGACCCGTCTTTCAAACAGTTCCACTTTCGACTCCACAGAACATTCTCCCAAAAGGTTTGAAGAACATCAAGGTGTGTTTTGGCAAAATTCAGATGAGCCTTAAAGTTCTTCTGGGTTAACAGTGGTTTTTGCCTCGCCACTCTTCCATGGATGGCATTTTTGGCCAGTGTCTTTCTGATAGTGGAGTCATGAACAGTGACCTTTATTGATGCGAGAGAGCCTGCAGTTCCTTGGATGGTGTCCTTGGCTTTTTTGCGACTTCCTGGATGAGTCGTCGCTGTGCTCTTGGAGGAATTTTGGAAGGTCGGCCACTTCTGGGAAGGTTCACTACTGTGCCAAGTTTTCTCCATTTGGAGATAATGGCTCTCAATGTGCTTCTTTGGAGTCCCAGAGCCTTTGAAATAGCTTTGTAACTCTTCCCAGACTGATGTATTTCAATCACCTTTTTACTTATAATTTCTGGAATTTCTTTCGACCTTGGTGTGTGCTACTGGGTGAGACCTTTTAGCCAACTTCATGCTGCTGAAAAAGTTATATTTAGGTGTTGATTTAACTGAACACAGCTGGCAGTAATCAGGCCTGGGTGAGTCTAGTCCAGCTGAACCCTATTTTGAATGCAGTTTCATAGATTTGGGGATTTAGTAACTAATGGGGCAAATACTTTTTCACACAGGCCCAGTTGGTATTGGATAACTTTTTTGCTTAAATAAATAACATTATCATTTAAAAAATTTATTTTGCGATTGCCTTTGTTTTATGTTAGATTTGGTTTAAATTTGAGAAACAATTTAGTAGGAGACATGTACAAAAACAGAATAAATCAGGATGGGGTCAAATAAATTTTCACAGCACTGTATAATAAGAGCTATAGCAAAAAATATGATGAAATTGAAAACTAACATTTGAACAAAAATTATTTTAATTTAAAGCTGAAGTATGTAATTTCTGTGCCACTAGGGACACCAAACAGAATTGCAAAAATACATCTTGTTTTCAAAACAACTTTCTGAATATGCCCCCGTTGGTCAAACAAGAGATAGTCCCACCCCATGCAATCTAAGCTGGTCTCTCAAAACAAGTAGGAATTTTTGTTGCACGCAGAAACTCAGTGTATACAGTTTTCGAGAAAATTTAACTATGAATGGCATACAGCTGTCTTTGCTTATTAAGACTTATTTCAGCTTTAAAAGAGTTTGAACCAAGAGGGTTTAGGGGTTTCAAACCAACATAAAAAAACCTCTACTAGAGACAATATACATTTGTGCAAATCAGACTTCTGACTTCAAATGTTAGCGTTACTAAGACACAGCCTTTGTGGCAACTTCCCAGTGTGATATATGATATATATTTTGTGTATATTCGTCCATTACTAAAAATCAGCATTAAATTCATCCTATCCTAAATCTTCAACTAGTCTGAATGACATAGATGTAGCTATCTGGATCAATGACAAATTAGGAAGTGTCCCACATTATCAGAGAAGGTGTCCCACTTTACAAGTATTTGCCCCAAATACTTGTGTGTATCCTTTAAAAATAAATTAAATACAATTTATCTTGTGCAATTTTTTTTATTTTTGCAAAAATCGATGCCATGACACTAGGGTGTTCTGGGTGGTTACTTACTGGGCAAGAAGTCAAAAGAGAAGTTAAAGTTTCTAGGACATTCTATGATAGTTCCTAAATGTTCCTTAGGTCCCTCCTTAAATATAAATCTATGGGAGTTTTTTTGCACAATTTATTGTTTTCCATGCAAAATCCGATCATCCAGTCCAACTGATTAGAAAAGTAACAACCCACCTCTATCATTCATAGTCTGGATGAAAATGAATACTTAAAAAAAATTATTTTAGAAAAGTCTCTAACCCCTAACCCCAAATATAAGCAAGAACCACTGATGATAATCTATTGGCAGTTAGTGTTCCACTAAGCATTTGGGCATTTCCAAGGGGGGTGAGGGTTCCGAAATCACACCCGTTTCAGCACATTAGCTCTGTTGCCCCAAACCTCATTTTAGTGTGTGACTTGTGCCTTTTGTTTTAGAGCCTGACCTGAGGCCACAGGAGGGGCATCATACCAGTGAGAGAGTAAAACACATTACTCCCACCGAGGTGCACGACCCCCTCCCATCTTTCATAGGAGAGCTTAACAAAAACTTAAAATGGAAATGAACCCAAAAGCCTGCTATAACACCCCAGCATCAGGTAAAAGCAAATTAGGATTTATGGTGACGCAGGTGTGTGTGTGTGTGTTTGTGTTGATGACTGTTCTTTTTTGAAGGGGAAGGAGAGAAACAAGGTGGCACTCCTATGGCAGGAGACAGATGCCATGGGTGATTGTTTACATTGTTATCCAATTAACAGACCATAAGAGGAGCAGCATCTGCCAACAAACAAATCTGTTGTTTTGCTGCTCTCTCGTTGTCTTTCGCTCTTTTTCCCTCTCACTCACTCCCTCCCTCTTTTCCCAGCACTTGTTAGTCTCTTCAGAACCTTCTGTTTGGTCCTCCTGAATTAAATTAGACTTCTCTGAGGGACAAAGAGTGCTTTCTAATACCTTTTCATCAGACACACAAACACACACTCAAGAGTCATGAAATTAAAGCTTGATTAAAACCCCCCCTGACTGACAACCTTGACCGTAGAGAACCACTTTCTTTCCAATGGAAGATGTTAAGATCAGATGAATTCAAACATGCCCGAGTGGTGTGATCTCCACTGATGAACAATGGCCGTTGGAGAAGGTAAAGTAAACAGAAGAAGAGATCATTTGAGGGGTGTGGAGACTCATATCGCCATAATCTCGAGGAGGCAGAAGAAGTGGCCGTGTGATGGAGGAGAGGGCTGGGTGGCTGTTTTCTTTGGGCCTTGATGATGTTGATGGCAGGTAATCTTGTTAAACCTTTAACACACTCATCTTCATCTGCCCCACACAGTCACCAAACAAACACAGTACAGCCACCCAGATGACCAGAGGAAAAAGGGCAAAAGAGAGAGGTAGATGCTCAAGCTCTCCAAAAGTAAAGTGCTACTCGACTTCTGGGCCTGATGACCATGCCAACTACTACACAAAATCAATAAAAAATTGCCTCACAAAAGGCAAGTACTTTTAAGAATTTATGACAAGGCAAAAGTTTCTAATGAAACAGTGTTTCCAAAATAAAAGCCTACTTATCTTCAAGTTATCTTCAAACAAAATCAAATATCGTTGATAATTAAACACATCTGCACCTGCAAATGGAATGTGTTAATCATGTTTTTACAGGTAATAAGCAATTTAAGCACATTATTCTCTTTTTGTGGGAAACTCATGAACTTTTTATAAAATGCTTTTGATATAAAAGTATTCCCATTTTAATAAACATCTGTCTGAATTTGTCTCAAGATTGTACATTTGTATTATTATACGTTTCCTTGTGGCACTCATTTTTAAAACAGCATCCTTGTTATAAAAAATCATTGTGCAGCTGAATGCAAAAATGTATCAGCACTGTTAGTGTAAATACAGTGTTTTCACATTAAATTTGAGCAGTAATTTTAAATAAAAAAAAAAGAACACAAAAGAAAATGTATTTGCATCACTGACTGTACTGTGTACATTTCGACAAGCAGACTATTTCAAAAGTCCTTTCCTTCAGGGAGTCAATACGGAAAATAAAATAAAAGTGGGACAACATCTCTATCCCGCAGTAAAAACACGATTTACTAGCAGCTGCCAGTTTAGTTTAATTAATTTCATTATTAGTATACTTAAGGATTAACTTGATCAATAACACAGCAAACTCATTAAAATGACAATGCAGAGTTTCATCATAAAGCAGGTGTATGTTACCAGGCTGAGGCAAAGTAAACCAAGCAAGGGCATTATTATACTTTAAATATACATGCGCTTTTATAAAGGTTTGGCTTCCGAATCACGCAGTCAAAACATTTAAAAGTAAATTAGTAATAAGTTCAACGTCAGCCCTTGCTAAGACAGTCTGAGACTTGTTTAAACTGAACATGCTTGTTCAAAAGCCAGGCAAATAAATATTGCTGTTCATTAGTGTTAATAAAAGGTCCAGCAATAAGTGGCTAAGAGGGAATGATAATAAAGACCAGACATGTGAGATGTGGTTTTCTAAATGGAAGGAAAAAAAGAGAAAAACAAACCAACAAAAAAAGAAAGAAAAAAATATATACAGCTGAAACAAGGAGTCGCTAATGAAGCCATTTAGGGCCCTTCATCATTAATTAAAACCCAATAGCCAGGTCTGTGTTAACGCTGTGTTGTGGAGTGTTTATTTGGCTAATTAGTAAAGCAGTGGGAGATCATTATTTGCCTGCAGGAATGGTGAGGGTGTTAGGGTTCGCGGTGTTGGGAGTAAGACTCAGCTATGGGCTGGTTGAGGGTGGGGTTGAAGGGGGGGCATAAGGGTTTCCACCTCTGGGGAGAAGTCAGTTCTGGCTCCCTGCTTGTCTTTAGCATGACCATGGGATGCTGGGGGGGGGGGGGGGCGGACATTAACTGATCTGAGAGATGAACCCCTATTCCACTGAAATGGTGCTGGTTCCAATCTTGAACTATTCCGTGCATTTCCACTGAAAAAAAGTCAGTTCTGGGCCAAAAATAAAAATAAAACGCTTGACACTGACCCCTTAAACCTGCTGGTCTCGAACCAGAAACCAGTAAAGCCAGGGGGACAAAATAAAGTCCTCATTGCGTAAAGTTTTCAGAACAAGTCATGCCATTTTTATTTGTATAGCACTTTTCACAGTAAACAACATATTGACTACTAAAGCCACTTTTTGTATTGTGTTATCAATGCTTTACTCGTCTGCCACAATATAATAATGCATTATCTGAATTATACAATTTATAATATATTTATAGTCATCAAAACAAAACTATTTATAATTATATAATCAATATATATTGAATTATTGTTAATTTAGAGCATTTCTCAGCAAATATTTATTAATGCAATCAATGAATTTCAAATTTTTCATGAGCCATTAATTTTATTAGTTACATATTTAAATAGCTTCGGACCATTATATTAAAGTGATGGCTTAAAGGCACTGAACGAAATTACTTTGGATGTTAAAAAATGTTTTGAAAACTAAAAATAAGACTTGTTAAAAAAAATAAACAAACAAAAAACGACATTTGTTTGTTGGCAGGTTACGTAGTAACAGTGAGTTACATCATCATTCAGCTCTCAAATCAGTGGAAACGGCAGATTCTGAGGCCTCATTCACACTAATCCATTTTAATTTGTTTCCAAACATTACCATTTTTTAAAGTATGCGGTAATGGAGAGTGTTTTCTAAATACTTCGTTTTTAGTGGGTAAAATGGTGCTGGATAAGGCGTATATGTGGTGAAATCAATGCGTTTACAGACGAAAATGTTTTAGTGTGGTCGTGGCCTGAGAGAGGTTTGCTGATCGGAAAACTGGCTCCAGCACCAGTAGCATTTCGGTGGAAATGAAGGGGTAATGTAGTAGCCTAAGTTGGATTGCTTGACAAAAAACAAAATGTAAAAAGAATAAGATATCGTCAGATGATCGGAGGTCCTCTAAACACTGGTGTGAGTATCTATGTGGCTGTGACTGTGCCTTGAGTATTATGAATAGAAAGACAATCCTGAAGCTGGTTTCTAATCCTTCCTCACGCTCTCGTTCAGAAGAGTGCAGGAGCATTGGATCTGTCCATCAAAAGGAACAAAAGAACAAACAGCTCACTGACAAACACAAACCCTGGCAGGCTGCAAATGAAACAAAAGCCTTCAGACACTTATTCCATCTCTCTCTCTCTCTCTCTTTAAACTCCTCTCTGTTTAATCACTCTCTTACTGCTGGCAATTATCTTGGTTTTGGATGCGGAGAGGAGAGGAGGAGAGGGAGAGAGAGAGAGATGAAGTTTAAACATTGGTTCAGAATTACAAATGCAATAGTGCTCATGGTCTAATCCTGTGGGAGGGATAGAGAGAGTCTGTGGCAGAGATGATTTTAATTAGAAGAGGCAGAGAGAGAGAAAAAGAGAGAGATCACAATCACAAACACAGCCTGTTTTCCTGCTTTCCTTTCCCTGGATATGCTGGATACACTGGATACACTTCGCCCTCTGCAGAAACACACAACTTGAATCTCTTTTGGTTTTCGAACAGAGACTGTGAATAACTGCAATGCAATGTGTGAAATGGTGTTTGGGTGTGCGAATGTATCGAAGGAATGTTTGACCAAGTTTACGAGTGAACGTTAAGTGTTTATGTGGATGATAAATGTGTAATTTTGTGTGTGTGTGTGAGTTTGTTGGGGGTCCTTAGCACCAGTCCCCAAAGGGTTTGGATGACATGCTTTCTGGGCAGGCCTGCGCACATCTCTTGATTAATGGAAAGCAAATTTCTGTTTCCATGCTGTTAATTAGTCAGGTCGTTAAGAGCAGTGCTTGTTATCTACCTGCAGCAGAGCGCACAAACGGAGCACTTTAATGACAGAGCTCTCTCATACATGCACAAACACACATGCACACACAGGAAAGAACTGCTGACTGTATCCGAAGTAGCCAGTGCACCTTTCTGCTTCCGAGGACCACAATTAATATTCCGCAAATTATTCATTCACTTGTGGATAAATGTAGAAAAAGAAAATGCACAAGAGAGAAAGAAATAATAATTAACCAGGCATGGCTTTTAATTATTGTGCAAGTGTGTGACTTGTACAGTACACACACACACACACACACACACACACACACACACACACACACACACACACACACACACACACACGCACACACACGCGCGCGCGCGCACAAATCAAACTTCTGCCACACGCTGGGATTAACTAGTCAATTATACACTCTATTTTTCCTGCTGAGCTGTAACACTCACACACACTCACTCACTCAAACACACACACAGTTATTAGTGCACTGCAGATGGACAGGAATTAAAAGATATTCACCATCAGTGGGGCTCTAGTCTAAAATCAGTCATGTTCCAACATGGGGAGTGGGTTGTTCTGTTAAGACAGTAGGTGCACTTTTAAACTTAAAGAAATAATAGCATGTATGTGTGTGTGTGTGTGTGGGGCGGAGGGGGGGGGGGGTTATGATCACAAGTAATGCCATTATGGTGTGTGTGTGTGTTTCTGTTTTATATGTTAGATTAAACATTTCCCAACAATGTAGGAAAACCTGAAATCACCTCATTTTAAATTGAAAAAAATAAATACAAAAAATGACATTTTAAACCTAAAAATGGCAAAAGTTTTCTGTGAGAGACAGGGTAAAGAACATGTTATCTCAATATTAAAACAATAAATGGAAAGCTGTAGCAATGATAATGTGTGTTAACCTAGTGATCCTTTAGAAACAAAAGAGCTAAATCTGGGGGAAAAAAAACTATTTTTTGAGACATCCTCAAAAGGAATAGTAAACAAAACCAAAAACAAAGAACAAAAACAAAGGAAAACAAAAAACAAAACATCAACAACAAAAAACAAACAAAAATAAAAAGCAAAGCAAAAAACAAAACACAAACACAAACAACAAAAATCACACCAAACAAAAGCGGAAAGTAAAAAAGTGGTTGATAAATTAAAAAAAAAAATTGTATTATGAAAATGCAAAAAAAAAAAAAAAATACATCTTTTAGGGGTAGGGTTAGGGTAAATCGCTAGTAATTAAAATGAGCAATATTAAAATACACAAGAAATCTAGAGCAAGTCCCCATTTAGATAGCTGGGTAAACGTGTGTTTGCGTAGGTGTGAACTCACATTTCTGCGTGGAAAGGTGGTGAGTAGCTTGAACTCGTCAGATGGGTAGCCCTTAGAGGCGACAAAATCGAACAGGACCTGGAGTTTACAGCTGCCCAGGAACCGCCTTTCCAAAAACTCACCACTAGGTGTCCGGATACGCAGCTTGCTGATTGGCTCTTCATCCTCCTCCTTGGGCTCTGGTGGCAGGGTCTGCGCCAATGAGAGACGGATAGCCTGCGGAGGGGACGACAAAACAGTAACCGAGCATTACACAAAAATACCAAAAGGCTGAAACAATAGGCATGTACCTCACTAATTATGCACAGTTTACAACAGTTTTGTTTTGAATTCAGAGATTAAAAAGTCATTAAACATTAAAATTACCATAAAAATATTACTGTACCACATTTTACAGAAAGGATCAGTGTTGTGTATGTAATGTGTTACATAATCAGATTACTTTTTTCGAGTAACGAGTAAAGTAATGCAATATTTTTTAGACCATAATATCTTGATGTTACAATGAGTTACTTTTTAAATAAAGTAACGCGTTGCTTTTGTACACCTCTACTGTCCCTGTATTGTGAGAAATCAGGAGTAATAGTGTGCAAACTTCGGGGAGGTGACATAGTGCATGATTGGCATTGTAGTTCTATAGAGTGTGAGGCCAGAGATTATTTAGCAGGAGTCACTTCTATTTAAATGCATGGGAGAAATTGGAATGCCCAACTAAGAAGCTCTAGCACCCAACAGTCAATGGATGTAGAAAGGAAGTCCCACCTTGCAGGTAAAAGAGCCAATTGCCTTTTAGATACAGACATCATCTATCATTCAACTCGCTAAAGTGCATGTGCATTTCATATTTTACAGTAATATGAGGACAACATTCGATTGAGTGAAACGTGGTTGATTCATGTGTTAATACACACTGCATTAAAAAAAAAAAAAAAAAAAAATCAGTAAATGCGTTTAGGCAGAGGGATAAGACTAGTCTTCCACAAGCCACGGCATGATACACAGGGTGAAATACTCACTCAGTTCCCTTATGCAGCTGAAGTGCTCCGTGTTACAGCTCCCCGTAACAGGGAGAATGGGATGAGAAAAGACTCTAGATCTGTGGCTCCGAGCAACGTTCTACATTAATTGTGTATGCAGAGAAAAAGTCTTAGTTTCAAAAAACATTCTACATTTTTGTTTTATAATAAACAAGTAGTTTGATTCATGAAACAAACCGTTTTTATGACATTTTGGTAGCATTAAAAACGATTCCATTCAAGCTGTATCAAAATGCGCCTTTGAAGTTGTGGCATCAAAACGCACCATGGATCAACTCAAAACAAGCGTGCACTGACTTATCAGACTTATTCCTTAAACATGTTAGACTGGCATTCCCCACTGAATTTTATCCTGACTTTTGAAGAACATCTTAAGTTGTCTCTGGCATTGTCGATGGCACAGCACATGATGACGTGATGCAGGTTCAAGTGTTGGACTTTGCTGCTTTAGGTAAGACAGTGGTTATTTTTCATTATTCATATTGGCTGCAATGTTGATGGAAAAACAAATCATGCATATTCATGTTATTGATTCTTTATTATAAATATGTAATAATCTTTAAATATCTGTTTGTTTACTATGTTGTTTGACATGAGTGTTTTACAGTAGCTAGCATGACCTGTAATGTCTCTTGTATGGAATGCATAGCATAGCAGAAGAGAAAGTGGCTGTGAGAAAAAAATAAGAGCAAAATGAAAGCTTTACCTTCTATAAAAAATTACTTAAGTTACATTAAGGAGTAACGCAATATTCTAAAGAGTTACTTTTAAAAGTAACGTTACCCAACATTGGAGGGGATCAAGAGTCTGAGTCCACACTGAAAATCAGGGATTTAAAACCTGACTTAAACTTGAAAATACAAGTTTTAGGATTTTGAACATTTTAAAACAAATAAATGTTATGAGATAAAAGGGAAAACAATCTGATAATTTTTTATATTTTAAACTGTCACTAATCAAATAAATCAATTTGTGACTATCATTTTTTCCTCCAACTGTTGGGCTAATTATATTATATTTGTAATAAAAATATATATATATATATATATTTGTAATTATTTTTTATTTATTAAATAAATGCAAAATTGCAGCATTTTCACAAGTGGACTTTTAAACCCCATTGCACAACTGCATAAATCTTAAAGTACGCTTAAAATGCGGCACACAAGTCATGTCAAGGGTCCTAAATTTAGCAATATCACAGCTTGATCGTTGCAACTGAAAACAACACAAAAAATCTTTCCATTTTACACGTCATAGAAATATCACACTGTAATTTTCTCCTCAGGTCTGGAAGGGAAAAAATGAAAGCGAGGGATGGGGGAGAAACAGCGAGAAATCACATACAGAGATAGAGAGAACAAGAGTGAAACTGAGAAAGAGAGAGGTGAGGGAATAGTGTTGTCTCCAGTGACAGAGCACAACCTGCTGTTCCTCTGGGCTTTTCAGTCAAGCTTGTTGTTCCTGTTGTGACACTGGACAGCATATGCTGTGACAAAACACGCAGATTTTATTTACACACCATAATGCAATTATATTTCATCAAAGTGTACAACAGTAGCTCATTAGCAGTGCCGGCCCCGCTCCCTTAGGTAGGGGCCGCATGTAAAAAGCCCTCTGGGGGCCGAATGGCGTCTCTCCCTAGCCCACGCTCGGGATGTACAGTATGTGTGTATGCCTGTGTCTGTGTGTTTCCTGGTCCCTGCACACAAAGGGAACTAAGGAGCATCATTTTCACTTTGACTAAACAAACGTGAGCGGGTGTGCAGCACCTGACGGGAGAGAATAATGACATCAGCACTCCCCGTCTTCCTTTCACCCCCTCTCTGTGTCACAAAAGAGTACAAATAACAGAGAACATTTCCCCTCTCTCCTCCACTATACATTTCTGCTGTTTGTTTCCCGCCAGTGGTCCTATTGTCACAGTGGACACACTGAGGTGCTGTGGTTTGGGCGTGTGCATGCTTGGAAAGACTCCAGGTGGAGAGCATCTTACTACCTTGTTTACACACACACACACATACACACATCACTGGTAACGTTGGAAATGAATGCCACATCCACATGATACAAACACACATGTGCACACACTGTAACAGCTGTTGCCAAACACATGCCTCTAATATCTTATCTCTTAACTTGGTGTCATTCAAACTTGAGCAGACTCAGAAATAAATGTATGACTTGTCGTTTGCATCTAATCTTTTCTCTACACACTTGAAGAGCAAGTGAGGTTAATTACAACTGTGTGTAACCCCAAACAATCTCTCTGCTAAGGCCTCTATGACACTGTAGAGCGCATTTACACCGAGTATGCTTAATAAGCCGGCAATGTATGTGGTCATATAAACACATTAAACGGCTTTCCTTTATCTGTGTAAGGTCATAAACGGCTTAAAAGTAAGCCGATAAACACGGGTAGATTTTTGCCTATTACCCTGATTTTGTGTTAGCACGTAAACACCTTTACAGGTATTCTTACTGGCTTATCCAATGTACACACATGTTGTGAGTATGCCTTTTCACGGCTTGACGTCAAAAGAAGAGAATAACTCATGTAAATGCAGTTTTCTTGCTTTGCCACATTTTTTGAATAAGCTGATTTTTGAGAGTTATCAGCCTATTGGTGCGCATCTTCCATCTCTACTTGGGGTCATTCAACCTTGAATAGACTCAGAAATGAATGTAGGATATTTGCATCTAATCTTTCCTCTACGCACTTGAAGAGCAAGTAAGGTTAATTGCAATTGTGTGTTAGCCCAAACACTTTGATTGCTATGGCCTTTATGACATCACAGAAATCTTTGTTTTGTCTTAAGACTGAACGGGTGATCTCTGCAGCAGAGATCGATGAGATGTCACCAGTTTCACAGCTTGGAGATTCACGTCCAAATGTGTGACTACATCATCATAAAAGCGTGACAAATAGATGTTTCACAGAGGAGTACAGGGGAAAAAACAAATAACTGTCATTTGGAGTTTAGTGCAGGTGATTTTATCAGTATTTGTGTGTGCGTGTTTTCTTTGAGTGTGTAAAGGGCCTCAGCTCCCCTTGGGTTCATTACAGACAGCAGGTGAACAACTTTAAACCCTGCTCTCATTAAAACACAAAGTTGCTGCTGAGTTAACAGCACCCCCACACACACGAAAACACACAAAGCTGAAAACAGATCTGACACAATTACTTCGCCTGCAGGCTGTCTTTGTGTTTACCTCTCCACAATGTGCCTTATATTAAAAGCTTTGTCCACAACGAGCATTAAACGAAGCTAAAGTTAGCTATTGTAGGGTATCGTATGTTTGAAGGTCTACACTGTAACCTACACACCAGGTTCTGACATGAATGGAACCATAGCTTTTGTTGAAGCCTATTTTGCTAAAAGTGACAAATCAGCTCATATAGCAGTTTCACCTGAACAGGCCTGGTAAGTATTTATTGCTGAATAAACAGACAATAATCTGGCACTGGGGAGTGCCGCCTGGGTTATCAGCATTCCGCTTAAACTAAACGTTATGAGCTGTGTACCTTGTGTGTGGGTGTTTCTTTGGTGAGCAAAGATCTTATTAAAGGGATAGTTCACCCAAAAATAAATTTCAGAAATGATTGACTTCATGTCATTCCAACCCTGTATGACTTACTTTCTTCCATGGAAAACAAAAGGAAATTGTTCAAACAAATATTCATATGTCTTCTCGCCATATAGTGACTCCGGGTTGTCAAGCTCCATAAAAGATGAAAAATAATAATAAATATATATTATATATATCTATAGTTTGTATATATATTTATATTTTTCACCCAAAAATGAAAATTCTCTCATCATTTACTAATCCTCATGCCATCCCAGATGTGCATGACTTTCTTTCTTTTACTAAACACAAACAAAGATTTCTTTATAGAGTATTTCAGCTCTGTAGATCCATAACATGCAAGTGAATCAGTGACATTTTTGAATATCCAGAGATGCATTAATGTCAATGTGTGTGAAATTGGCAGTTCTAAATATGGGCTTAAGCTTCAATGTCTTTTTGTGTTCATTTTTGTGCTTTGATGGATGAGAAAAAGTGGTTAAAAATTATGTAACTCATTAGCTGAAGCAAATAGGTTATGTAATAGTAACACAAGGCTGGAAATCCAAGCTAGATTGCAAACAAATATGTCTTAACATTCTCTTTTAAGTTTCACTGGGCACCAGGTAGTAAAAAACAAAACAAAACAAGGAAACCAACACATTTCTGTGAAATCCTGTTACTTTACGTGGAAGCATCATGTTTGCATGGCATGTATTTTAAAGGTGAATTACGTAGGGTCATTCTCACCTTTTCGTGGCAC
Source organism: Myxocyprinus asiaticus (assembly GCF_019703515.2). Taxonomy (NCBI): domain Eukaryota; kingdom Metazoa; phylum Chordata; class Actinopteri; order Cypriniformes; family Catostomidae; genus Myxocyprinus; species Myxocyprinus asiaticus. The sequence goes on along the minus strand of NC_059376.1, from coordinate 33,193,012 downwards.
AATCCAACATGCTTGTCATTTAAACCATGCTATTGAAACAAAATCAGTAAAATTCTAAATGAATCATCGAACCAAACCTCACCTCTCGTTCCTCCTCCTGCTCTTTCCTGATTCGCTCCTGACGCACTTGTTCCGCCTCCTCTCGCTCCTGCGCTTCTCTCTGTAAAAAACAGTAACATTTAAAACAATAAATATAAAACTGACCATCAACATACTACACTAAAGTAACTTGCATAAAAAAATGCACACAATCAATGCCATCCTACATTAATCTGAATAAAAATATGTGTATGTCTTAACCTACAGTAATTCAAAGGCTTACTTTAAAATAAATAAATAAATACATTTTCAAATGTAGTATCTGGCCAAACCTTTTTACGATCAGCCTCCAGAGACAAACGATAAGCTTCATCCTGTTCCCTCTTGACCATTTCTCTGGCTTCACGCTCATCCTGAAAGGAAAATGTAGATGTTAGGGTTAGGGTCAGTTCAGACCAAATGCAACAAACAAAACGAATACAGGTGTCTCGAGATGTTTTTAACAGTTATTTTTATAGACACGCTGTCTAAAAAATGTAGCACTCCTGCAAGAGACACTGAAAAAAAACTGCAAAGAGAAAAACTGTCAAAGACATCAGACTAGCACGTTTACATGGAAAAACAACAACAACAAAAAAAACATTTGGACGCAAAAATTCATTAATTTCACAGTGAACAGTATATCTACTGTTTTATCATGTGAACACCTCCTTACACTCTAGAGACTGTTGTGTGTGAAAATCCCAGGAGATCAGCAGTTTCAGAAATACTTAAACCAGCCCGTCTGGCACCACATTTTTCCCCATTCTGATGGTTGACTTGCACATTAACTGAAGCTCCTGACCCATATCTGAATGATTTTATACATTACACTGCTGCCACATGATTGGTCGATTAGAAAAATCACATGAATAAGTAGATGTACAGGTGTACCTAATAAAGTGAATGTAAAAGTTTCATCATTTTAAAACCTACACATTTTTTTTAATAACATGTTTAACTTGTGTATGTGCTATATTTCTTTAAAAGAAATACCATTGGTTTGATATTTTTTTATATAACGCAAACACATTCATACAATTTTAATGTGTGGCTTAAGTGCTCAAATACTTTTAGGGGTCATTGTATTAAGCTTCTGAATTGAATACAAACATGAATTGCTGCTTTTATATATTTCGTAACATTGTGAACAGCATTATCTAAATCCTATTCCAGATAGGCAATAAAAGTGGGTCTATCCAGATAAAAGTCGCATGGGATCTTTAACGTATGAGATAGTTCCTCGTCACTGTCACCAGTAATGGCCACATACTGAATTCTATTGTACTTTCTGACATACTAACTGGGGACTACTGAAATAGTATCTTATATAAGTGAATACGTGGAGTTCCTCTACATACAATGGAAGGCTTTTTTATTCTTGTGTGCGAGTATGTGTGTATCCTGTTTAAGACCCACACAGCTGCAGGTCTACCTGCTGAGATAGAAAACTGTGAATAACTACTGTTGCTTTTGTGCAGTCAGGCTCGTGCAATTGTTTGCGGCCTCTTTTAAGACTAAGGGTCTTTTCTACTGGTTGGACTTTGTGTGGAAATGTGAAAGAGTTCTGAATACACAGCGGAGGAAAAGAAAAGGAAGGATAGAGGAAAGAAAGGAGGGATGAAGCACAGAGGCTGATCAAAGGAGAGATACATCCTCAAATTCTATTCAGACGAGCTGTAATAGTGTGTGTGGAAACCGTGTCATGGTATAGGAAGAGTTTGTGGGTAGATGTGAACGTGTGTGTTACTCTGTTCTGAAATAATTCTGACACAGGTGATTCGGGATTTTAAACAAATAGATCTTTTATCTGAGGGACAAATACACACTGCCTTCTCCGAATACATAGTTCTTTTGAAGAACTAGCAAATCTATTGCTCTTAAAAAGGCAAATTATTTCAAAAGGAGTTTCCAATAAAGCACTGTTATAATAAAGCAATACGCCATGAACAGCCGTGCTTCACCGTGAGTCACTGTAATTGCCTTTTGTGGCTTAGTGCTCTTATAAAACAAATAAGGAAATAATTCATAAATCATAATAATCACAATTAACAATTTTTCCACCAAGTAATGTAGTTCATTAGCTTAACTGCAACTTGCCACATTATAACAGAATTCAACTGATGTGCTGGCACAGGTGTATTTATTTATGTTGTAGTATACAACAACCTTTGTAAAAGACAGTTGTTTTGGAACGGGAGTATTTGATAGCTAATTAGTCAAATAATTTGTCAATTTTATTTGCATTTTTGTGTATATGTGTGTGTGTTGTGTGTGCGTGCATTTTTTGCAATCTATTTTTTTTTAAAACGTTTATTGACATTATTTGACTATTTTATACTCCCATTCCAAAAAACACAGCATAGCATAGCATGACACAGCACAGCATGGCAAAACATAAAACAATAACCTAGCCTAGTGCAGTGCAATGCAACGCAACCTAACCTAACCTATAACATAACATATAACCTAACATAACATAACCTAGATTATACAATCACCTTGTTACTTTTTGCAATTCATGAGGTCAAAAAAAATAAATAAATAAATAAAAAAAATAAAAACTGTATTTATAACAATTATAGATTGTTTTGGATGAAGTATAGAATGACACCACAGGACACTGCTGCTACTACTTGAACTTTTATGTCAACAGTACACTAACAAGTGTCAAAGCATTGAAAAATGATAGTAGAACATTTTGAAAAGTTGGTAGTCCAAGTTGTCATTAATGATTAAACTGTGAAATTAAAAATAAGTTTAATTTAGAAAGTTATCTGTCCATTTAACAAACTACATCCTGACTATATTAATCACATTTTCTCTTTGTTTTTACATGAACATAGCAAAATGTTCTAGCTCTCAAAAATTCAATAAGAAAGAAAAGAAAGCAAGGGCTAAGAAGTAAAGAACTGAAACTGAGGAAACTTTCCACAGTGTTTTTTCTCTTTCTCTATAACATGCTACATACAGTGAGTCAGTGCTGTGGGTTGTACTGGAGCTGATGGAGCCAGCAGAGAACTATTTTCCCCCTGACTGCACAACCCCGGGTCATGTCACTTACACACACAGGAATGCTGTTGTGATCTTGGAGGATGAGTGTGTGCTGTCTGGGTTTGCCTGTTGATCCAGACAGTGTTTGTAAGGTGTGTATGTATGTCCATCCATACCAACAGACACGCACAGGTCACTGAGTCACCTGCTTGTACAGGGCAAGGATGACACACACACAGGGACATTTCTGCTAAGGACTTTAAAGGGCAATCTTAAACTCACCACAAATGGCACGCTGTTAACTGCAGTACAACAACAAATGCTTTCAAACAACAATACTCCCACTAGTGACTCACTCATTTGTATACAAACACAAAGTTAACAAAGATTTTAGGTCCTAGCTTTACACCCATGATTTTAATTCTGTCATGTTCACCAGAAGTTAAGCTAGCAGCATTTCAATCAACAAACAACATTGTATACTGCTTTTGGAAAAGGTAATGTGGCATCAGTGTATTACTCCCTGCTAATTCAGAGTCTAGGGGACAGAACTTCAAATTCTCTTAAGAGATTATGGGAGAAAGATCTAAACTTGGCATTGGAGGAGGGAGTGTGGGCTAGGATTCTTAAAAACATCAAGTCTGCATCTAGAGATACAAGGGTTCGCCTAATGCAATTTAAGATTTTACATAGAGTCTATTGGACCCCCTCTAGATTACATAGGCTTGGTCTTAAAGACACACCCACCTGCTGGCGATGTCAATCAGAAGGAGGAGACACAACCCACGTCTTTTGGGGATGTGTTAAAATTCAAGAATTTTGGTTGAGGGTCCAGAGTTTTATGGGCGATGTATTAGGTACTCAGATTTCATTTTGCCCCAGACTCTGTATTTTAGGTGATGGGGCGGTCATTGATGTAGGGGATAAGTACATGAAGAATTAGATCCTGGCTGGTGTTATGATAGGCAGACAGGTTATCCTTAGAGGATGGAAGTCAGCTGGAGCCCCCTCATTTTGTGAGTGGTACGAGGAGATGGGCAGGGTAGCGGCTTTGGGGGAGTTGTCATATAGAAGACTAGGCAACATGGATATGTTCATCAGGAGGTGGGGTGGCTATTTGGCCTTTTTGGAGGGCTCTCGGTGAGGGGCATTGGAGGGAGACGTGTTGTTTTAAATGTGTGTGTTGTAGCCTTTTTGTTTTTGAATGTATACTTTCCATTATGTATTTCTAAATATTTTCTACTGTTTTATTGTCTTTTTGTGTGTCTTTGTCAATTAAGTTTGACCACTGGGGGATATGTTCGTGTTGGGTGGGGGGGTTAATGTTCGGGAGGTAGGGTTGTAAATAATATAATGTGATTCTATATATTTTGTTATTTTGTATTGTTATATGGAATCAATAAAACTGTTAATAATTTAAAAAAAACAACAACATTGTAAAGGTAATGTGTATAATTTTAAAACCCAACTTACTGGAAATTTTTTACTTCACTGTAGCTCTCAAATCTCATTCACACTTCTAAAATGTCATTTTATGCTCAATTATGCAACGTGCAAACCAATATGCCTGTTATAATTGATGTCAAAACTTGCATGATGCATTTTGACAAGTCATATTTGAATATACCCAAGCACAAATTAAATTTGGGAGCTTCAGCAGAGGGGAAAATTTACAGTTAATAAAAATACAAAATTTGATCTGTTCATCACACAAAGCAAACATATGCCTTCAGAAGATTTGGAATATAGCGCACAAAATCACATGGACTACTTTTATGTTTTTTTATTTTTTATTATTAAATAAGGGTGAGTAAAAGATTTAAATTACGGAGGGTAAGATTTACAGCAAAAAATACTTAAAATTTTGATCTGTTCATCCCAAAAATCTAATGTATGATGTCAGAAGACTTGGAATATAGTGCACAAATTGACTATTTTTATGGCAATTTTAGAATGTAAAGAGGGTGAATACAAGATATACATTTTGGAGTTTAAGAATTACAGCAAATAACAATTTACAATAAAACAAAACAACTCTTTGGCTAAACTTAATTCAATAGTGGACAATGGTTCCACGTGTTTAAAATTATTTTTCCTAACTTAAAACTATGTAATCTTAACTCAAATACTTTGTGTAGAGGAAACCTAATTGAAAATTAGACCTGTCAAAGTAACTCAAATTAATGATATTTCTTTATGTACTAGTTAGTGAATGTTTGCATGCTAAGAACATGCTGGTGTAAAGCACTACAGAGTGCAGCTTGGTGACTTTGCTATAGTTAGCACAGCAACCTCTCAACGAAGAGAACATTAAATATCATCTACATGAACCTGTTCTCATCCTAAACTCAAGTTCCACCTTTCAACATAATGGTACTAACAAATACCCCCTTTATCTTCATCTTGCACAAAAACACACAAAATAACACTTAATTATAACATTTACTCTCCCTACTGAGTCCCAAGCAAGGCATGCTGGGACATAGAAATACCCTTTCCAGTTTCAATTAATCAAACAAAAAATATTAATATTGTCCAAACACAAATAGGTTAAATTAGGCTTCATCTTTTTTCCATTGAAACAACTTAAATTAAGTTGACTTGGTTACATGCATTTTTTTTTTTTGCGTAATATGAACAAGGGAGGATTCTGCAAACCTAACAATAGTGAAAGTTCATCTTTTTGAGTGTAATTTTTGATCTGTTCATCACACAAAGCTAACGTATGTCTTCAGAAGACTTGGAATACAGCGCACAAATCATATGGACTACTTTAATGGTATTTTCAGAATGAAATGAGGGTGAGTAAAAGATGAAAATTATGGAGGGGAAGATTTACAGCGAATAACAATTACAATTTTGATCTGTTCCTCACAAATCTAACGTATGGCTTCAGAAGGCTTGGAATACAGAGCACAAAGCCTGTACTACTCATGGTATTTTTAAAACGAAATGAGGGTGAATAAATAAAAAAATGTATTATATTTTTGGGTGAACTATTCCCTTAAATTTAGCATCCCAAAAAGACAAAAATTTTCAGTTAGCAAAAAATGTACGAATATTTTGGTCACATCATCTAAAAGCTAAGGGACAAATGTGCAAACTACAGAACATGCAAAATACCTTGGCTGCATTTCTTCTAACACACTCAGTAACCCCAGTTGCCTGTTTGAGTCCATTCACTTCACATTTCCTTCACAGCCAAACAAATTACAACCATTAATTGCCACAAGGATCAAACCGTCAAGGAGCTTCGAGCAGAAATCCATCAACATGTCAGAGTTATTCAAGCGCTCTGACTGAGGGAAGCAGAAATTGTGTGTTTGCTGTCTGAATATTTCCCACCAAACCACAGACACGAACATTAACACTCACAAAGGTTAAGACAGACACAGCTAATTATCTCAACTCAAAGTGAGTGTGGACCGACCTGTAATGAGAATGTGGCATGTAACAAAAACAACATATAGGTGTTTTTTTTTTAAATTGGCCAGAAAGTTTATGAATGAATTCCCTTAGCTCAACTGGAAGAGTATGGTGCTAGCAATGACAAGGCCATTGGTTCAATTCCCAGAACACATGAACAGATAGTGTATACCTTAGTGACATGCTCTGGACAAAAATGGTCTGTCAAATGTATAAATGTAAATGTCCGCTTGGAAGTTGCATAAAGGCATTTAAATTAGGAATAACCTCAGATGTCAAGCCAGAAGAGGTCATTTAAAAGTTTTTGATTCATTTTATCACATGAACAGACACTGCTTACACACATGGCTTGGTTCAGCTCTTTGTGTGTTGTTTGCAAAGCTTGCATTGACTTAAACAATCACTGACCGCATGCAGCCATTACACACCAAGGTTGTATCCTGCCGGCATTGTGCCGACTCTACAGGCGCAGTCCACCGCAAGCTTATGTTACACAGCCTGTGAATTGTGCTTTTTCTTGTAAGGTTTGTCTGAAATGCAGACAAACACAGACGCAGGCGTTGTATCTAGTCTTGTGCCTGTTTGACAGGCCAATGTGTAGGAGTCAGACAATGAGTGGTCATTTGTCCCAACATGCCCCTGATTCTTTCTTGTGGCATAAAAAAAAAAGACTTTGAATATGTCTAATATAAAGAAGCATTTCTTTGTCATTTTATCTATGATTTTAGAATAATAGAGAAGTCATCAAAATATGAAATGGCACAGATGGATTATGGAAATAAGGCAGTGGCTAAAAATGATCAAATAAATTTGAGCATCTGCTAAGTAGTCACCCTTTGCCTAGATTACAGCTTTTTTAAACACCATAGAAGAAATTCCCACATATGCTGCTGGGCATTTGTTGGCTACTTTTTTCACTATCCCATCCAACTCTGTAATTTCCAATATTTTTCAATTGCAATTTTAGTTTTGTAAAGAAATTAATAGGTTGGCAATGAATATTTTGTCTGCAAAACTATTTTCAAGCATTCAAGTTTACACCTTTAGATCCAAAGGATTTTAAGATCATGAGAATCAGATTCAGTCAAGTGTGTTCAAACTTTCGACTGGTAGTGTATGTCAGGTGCAAATTACTTCTGCAAGTCAAGCATTTCCTTTCAGACAGAGAAAGACCTCAACCAACTGGCCGTGAGAAAAAGTAACTAAAAGGTTACTTTCCATAAAAATTAACAATTTTAGCATTAGCGTAATTACTTTTATTTGAGGAAAAAAAAAACTCACAGGTTAGTACATGTTGTTGTGTGTATACACCAATCAGCCACAACATTAAAACCACCTGCCTAATATTGTGTAGGTCCCCCTCGTGCCGCCAAAACAGCACCAACTGAGATGCTATTCTTCTCACCACAATTTACAGAGCAGTTATCTGAGTTACCGAAGACTTTGTCAGTTGGAACCAGTCAGACCATTCTCTGTTGACCTCTCTCATCAACAAGGCATTTCTGTCCACAGAACTGCCACTCACTGGATGTTTTTTGTTTTTGGCACCATTCTGAGTAAATTCTAAAGACTGTTGTGCGTGAAAATCCCAGAAGATCAGCAGTTACAGAAATACTCAAACCAGCCCATCTGACACCAACAATCACTCATGCTATTATCTAATCAGCCAATCGTGTGGCAGCAGTGCATAAAATAATGCAGATATGGGTCAGGAGCTTCAGTTAATGTTCACATCAACCATCAGAATGGGGAAAAAATGTGATCTCAGTGATTTGGACCATGGCATGATTGTTGGTGCCAGATGGGCTGGTTTGAGTATTTCTGTAACTGCTGATCTCCTGGGATTTTCACGTACAACAGTCTCTAGAATTTACTCTGAATGGTGCCAAAAACAAAAAACATCCAGTGAGGGGCAGTTCTGTGGATGGAAATGCCTTGTTGATGAGAGAGGTCAACAGAGAATGGCCTGACTGGTTCGAACTGACAAAGTCTACGGTAACTCAGATAACCGCTCTGTCCAATTTTGGTGAGAAGAATAGCATCTCAGAATGCTATTCTGAGATGTGGACTGGCATTGTTTTGGCGGCACGAGGGGGACCTACACAATATTAGGCAGGTGGTTTTAATGTTGTGGCTGATCGGTGTAGGTAGTGTTTGAATATGAATCTCTGTCTGGTGGGCATCCTCTCTTGTCTCACCTCATCTTTGATGTCTTCTTGCTGCTGTGCGGTGAAGATCTCCATGGCCCCCATGAGTCTCATCATGAGCTCATCCACTGTTGTGTTGCCTTCATAACACATACAGAGAATAACACAATCAGACTGTAGCAGAATGGTGAAACTTAGCTATCCTCCAGTATTAATGTAAAAATGTTCCAAATACTCAGCTTTTCAGAATGTATTCTAAAAACCTGATTATAAACAGTGGGGTCTGTAAGTCTGAGACCATAATGACAATCAGGGATTCAAATTTAATTCTGGAGAGTGGGGGGTTTTGGTGGGGGGAGCTAAAACCTGAAATAAATGTTCTAATATTGTGAAAAATTCTCTGGATTATCAAACAGCTGGATATGGATTTTTAAAAATATTGATTCAGACTAATTTTCTAATGAACCATTCAGACTGATTTGTGAACTATTATGGTCTATTCTGTACTCAAAAGAAAAATGTGCTTACAAATCAGAAATCACTTTGCCGTGCAAGCAAGTTGTTTTCTACACAAGAGCAAAATCTAGCTGATGGAATAATTTTAGGTAAAATTTTAACAATGTATATTCCCTATAGAAATGTGCATGACTATTTCTATTTTTTTATTTTTAAGATTGTATCAATGTCCATGACTTTTCCAGGACTGGAAATCACAATTCCCTCCCTAATATTTCCAGGTTTTTGATGACTGTTGGGAACCCTGAAATTAAAGCAAAGCAAAATGGGAACATTCCAAATACTAAAATATTCTGAAATTCATGTTAATTTTTCAATTCAACTTTTCACTCAAATTGTTGAACTGATAATACAATTTGCATAAAAAAAAAAAAAAGTCAAAAATGTTAATCTGTTAAGAATTATTTAAGGTTTGTTAAAGACTTACTATTAAATGTTTCAGTTTTATGAAATCCAATAGTTTTATTTATAGTTCATATACATATATATTACCTTCAATGACATTTAAAACTTCATTTGATGTCCGTTTGCCCATGACAATTAAGAGTAATGGGAACTGGTCAGTCTTGTATGTCCGAATGGTCTGTGCTACAACGCTGCCAAAGTGCCTTGTGCACATTGTGAGTAGTCTAGAGAGAGAGAGAGAGAGAGAGAGAGAGACAGAGAGGGAGAGAGAGTCAGTTTTTTTGAGTGGACAGTGGACAGACAGTGAGTGAAACTCCCTTGAACAATCACAGAGCTTAATAAGAGTACACAGCTCATCATATTAACAGACTTTAAAACCAATTCTGGCTTCTACTTCTTCTCCAAACACTCCCTGTCTGAATTAGTATTCAGCTCCAGCCGCACTGAATTTGATAGGCCAGAGAGGATTTCTTATTCCATTACAAAGACAGAACTTTAAATTAACATTTCGCTGAAGGAAAAGGGTATCAGGCAGGCTCCGAGAGCTCGCAGTAAATGTCATAATATTAATGAATTGCCATAGACTGAATGCAAATATAGATTAGCTTCTCTCTTCTTTTAATAACAGCAGCTTTAATAACTTGCAAGTAAAATAGAGAAATGGAACGCACTTATGTGAGAGGTCACGACCAGTGTGAGAGGGCGGAAAGGAGAAAGAGACAAATTTCATACTATCTGAGAACTATTAGAAAAAGTTGTGTCAGAGAAGATGACTTTATGGAAAGTACAACTACAGGTATGTTTGGAGTGGCATACTACCATTTTTGAAAGACTGTAGCTTTCTATATGAATGGAAAATCTGCATGACCTCCTATATATGCCAAAATGTGCAGTAGTTGCTCAGAGCAGAATGCATGCAATACCGTATCTCCAATGCAATGTGCTCCACCTGACCTTCCACTTCCAGTGTGATGTACAACCCCAAATCTGAAAAAGTTGGGACAGTATGAAAAATGCTAATAACAACAAAAAGGAGTGATTTATAAATTATATTCACCCTTTGCTATATTGAAAGCACTACAACTACACATTATATTATGTTTTTCCTTGTGAATTTCATTGTTTTTTGAAAATATACAGTCATTTCAAATCAGATGATTGCAACATGCTCCAAAAATTTGGGACAGTCGAGTGTTTACCACTGTGAAACATCACCATTTCTTCTAATAACACTTAAGCATTTTGGCACTGAAGACACAAGTTTGTTAAGATTAGAAAGTGGAATTTTCCCCCAATCATCCATTATGTAGGTCTTTAGCTGCACAATTGTATGGGGTCTTCATTGCTGGATGGTGTGCTTAATAATGTGCCACACATTCTCAATTGGAGACAGATCAGGACTGCAGGCAAGGCAATCTAGCACCCACACTCTCTGCTTACACAGCTATGCACTTCAAATCCGGGCAGTATGTGGTTTGAAGTTGTCCTGCTGGAAAATGCAGGGAGGTCTCAACTCAACTCAACCTTTATTTACAGAGCACATTTATAACAACAGGAGTTGACCCAAATTGCTTTACAATACACATTTCAATCACAACATAATATGCATAATATACCCTTATATAAATACTAATAAATACCTGAGCCTAAAATCTATATCCATAATTAAAATTTATTCAAAAGCTAATGAATAAAAATGTGTTTTTAAAGCAGATTTAAAAAGGCTGAGCGTCAGAGCTGTCCTAATGAAGCGGAAGCTTGTTCCAGAGTTTGGGGCTTACAATAGCAAATGCACGATCACCCTTCAATTTGTAGTGACAACGAGGAACTTTCAGCAGAAGTTGGTCAGCTGACCTAAGTGCTCTAGTGGGAGAGTAAAGGACAAGGTCACAGAGATACTGAGGCACGAGACCAGATAGAGCTTTGTATACATAGAGCAGAATTTTAAAATCTATCCTCCATTTTATGGGGAGCCAGTGTAGGGATGCTAATACTGGTGTAATGTGGTCAAACATTCTAGACCCTGTAAGGAGCCTAGCGGCCGCATTCTGGACCACCTGTAAATGGAACAAGGCAGTTTCAGGCAGTCCGGTTTACAATGAATTGCAGTAATCTAACCTTGACGATATTAGCGAGTGAATCACAAATTCTAGATCTGATTTAGAGAGAAAGTGTTTTACTTTTGCAATTGATCTCAGATGAAAAAAGCTGCTCTTAACAACAGCATTGATCTGTCTATTTAAAAGTAGTGATGAGTCCAAGATCACTCCAAGGCTCCTTGCATGATCTTGCACATTTAACGACAGCGGACCTAGCTGGTCAACCAGTCCAGGTAAAGAAGACTTGGAGGGGCTGAGAATCAGAACTTCAGTTTTGCTCTCATTTAACTGTAAGAAATTGTCTGCCAGCCAGCACTTAATATCAGCAAAGCAATTTAGGGCATTCTCTATTGATGATTTTTTGTCCAAGCATGCTGGAAAATAAAATTGAGTGTCGTCAGCATAGCAATGATAAGACATGCCATATCTCTCAAAAATTGAGGCCAGTGGGAGCATGTACACGGAGAATAGTAAGGGTCCTAAAATTGACCCTTGAAGGACCCCACATAATAGAGGAGGTCTTTCAGGGGAGGTCTCTGGAAAAGATGGTGCTGGATGGCAGTATATGTTGCTCCAAAATTTGTACATATCTGTATGCATTCATGGTGTTCTCACAGATGTTTAAGTTACACATGCCATGGGCAGTGACACACGCCTGGCCCATACAGACACTGGCTTTTGGACCTGACGCTAATAACAGCTTGGATGGCCCTCTTTGGCCCGTGTAACACGACGGCTTTGTTTTTCAAAAACTTTCTGAAATGTGGACTCTTCAGACCAAAAGACACAGTTCCACTGTCTATTTTCCATCTAAGATGAGACCGAGCACACATAAGTTGACAGTGCTTCTGGACAGTGTTGATGTAGGGTTTCTGCTTTGCATAGTAAAGTCTTAACTTGCATCTGTGGATGCAGCGGCGAGTGGTGTTGACTAACAAAGGTTTACTAAAGTTATCCCAAGCCCATGTTCATGATATCAATAATGAATTATGTTTTTTAAGACAGTGACATCTGAGGTATCAGAGATCACGTGCATTCAGAAATGGTTTTCATTTTGCCCTTTACGCACTGAGATTTGACCATATTCCTTGAATGTTTTAACTATATTGTGCACTCTAGAGGGTGAAATGCCCAAAATCCTTCCAATTTGTCTTTGGGGAACATTGTTCCCAAAGTGCTGGATTATTTGCTGAAGGACCTGTTGGCAAATTGACAAGTCTCGAATGATCCTTGCTCTTGAAGGACTAGGCCGTTTTTGGAGGCTCCTTATACACTATGACACGATTGCCTCACCTGTTTAACGTCTCCTGTTTCACATCGCCTTGTTATTTCAACTCGTCAAATTGTTATTTTAAATTGCCCGTCTCAACTTTTTTTGGAGCATGTTGAAATCATCCGATTTCAAATTACTGTGCATTTTCAAATAACAATGAAATTCACAAAGTAAAACATCATATAATGTTTAGTTGTAGTGCTTTCAATAGAGCAAAGGGTGAATATAATTTACAAATCACTCCTTTTTGTTTTTATTAGCATTTTTCATACTGTCCCAACTTTTTCGGAATTGGGGTTGTATGAACTAGAATCAATATCCACCCTGATCTCTTTCAGGACTCATTATTTAATTATTTAGCAAATCTATGTGACAATAAAGCATAATACAGTTTAAAATGATTATTTTTGCATAATGCATGATGCTGCACAAACTATTTTTTTAAATAGTAGGCAGCATACAATATATACAGAGCAGTATGTAGTAAGCAGTTGTTTCTCTTGAGACCTTGAAAACTAAAAAACAATTTGAATAAACTTAGGGTGCTAAGTCTAGAAAACAGGATACAATGGTCTGAACTAACTGTAGTGATATGTAGCGATTATTTTAAGAGATAGCTTCAAAACCTGTATAACCTTCTGTTTTCCATGGAATACAAAAGGAGATTTTAGGCTGAATTACAACCTCATTTAGTGTCCCCGCATGTTCTTTTGTGTTTCACGGAAGGTCATATGGGGTTGGAAAACATGATGGTGAGTTAATGATGACAGAATAAAATTTTTTGGTAAACTATCCCTTTAACTCACTGAAGATCTGAATCTAGATTCTACAGACTGAGGTGTGCCACTGCAAATCATACAAATAACACTTGCAGTATTTGCAGAGGTCCCATCCGGCACTGCAGTTGACAGTTCATTGCCACATCAGTGAAGCATAAGAAATCTTAAAGAATCTTAAGCGTTTTCAAAGAACTTCAGGGGAGTTTTTTTTTTATTTGCTAGTTGGTAACACCTGGTGTTTCAAATGTCGCATCAAGACAGATTCGTAATTGGAGTGACATGCTCGTCTCCTCCTCTTCCCTCGCTCACATCATACAATCTCAAGTGTGAGAACCTTAATATTTCCCCACACCGTAAGACCCAGCAGAACCTCTCGAGGCGTTGCATAGAATCAGGCCATCTGCTGGGGCCACAGGGTGTGTGCACTCTTCTTTCTCTCTCGCTTTTTCCCAGAGACAACAGTTCTTGCAGCAATGATGCATGATACTTAAAGTATGCTTGCCTGTGAAAAACTTGCTGCCACAATGCCAGGGGATTCTGGGTGGTTGCCAGGGCATTGCTACATGGTTGCAAGGATTTTCTGGGTCAGTTTGTAACATACTTTTTTCCCCACAGTATCTGGTATGGGTCGCATTTATGTGAACAACTGTAACAAAAAATAATGCATGATACTTCAAGTATGCATTGACTTTTAATGATACAATTGCACAGAAATAACTGACAACAAAGCCACTATAAAACATATATTGTCCTATGCCTCTTGTCATGGTGATCTAATCTGACAATGCCCTTCAAAAGTATGAGTTGCTGAGATGCCAAAAGTTCAAAGAATTTTCGAAGTGTTTCTAAGCACTTTGGAGGAATCACAAATGTAAGTGGTGCTTGCCTGTGAAAAACTTGCCACCACAAAGCCAGGGGATTCTGGGTGGTTGCCAGGGCATTGCTATGTGGTTGCAAGGATTTTCTGTGTCAGTTTGTAACATACTTTTTTCCCCTTCACATGTGACACAGATATGTTTTTTGAATAACTGTGTGAACGTCAAAAATCTAATTGTTATGAAATCTCAAGCCTGAATTGAAACCTCAATAACATTTTCAGAGCCTCTCTGAGTCACTTTTATATGTGGAAATAAATAAGAAATAAATCTGATTTTCTCCAACATTAACAGGCAGGTCGGATTTAATGTGACATTTTTTATATTAAAGGGAAAGTTCACACAAAAATGAAAATTCTCTAATTATATACTCCCTCATGCCATCCCAGATGTGTATGACTTTTTCTTCTGCAGAACACAAACTCAGATTTTTAGAAGAATATCTCAGCATTGTAGGTCCTTACAATGTAAGAGAATGGTGATCAGATCTTTGAAGCTCCAAAAATCACATAAAGCCAACATAAAAGTAATCTATATTACTCCAGTGGTTAAATCTACATCTTCAGGAGCAATATAATATGTGTGGGTGAGAAACAGAACAATGTTTAAATCATTTTTTACTCCAAATCTCCACTTTCACATTCATTTTCAAATGTGAAAGTGAAACTAAATGTGTGAAACTTCAGATGTGAAAGTGAATGTGAAAGTGGAGATTTAGAGTTAAAAAAATTACTTACATTTTTATCTGTTTCTCACCCACACCTACGCTTCTGAAGATATGGATTTAACCACTGGATTACTTTTATAATTTTTTGACTTCCTTCATGATTTTTGGAGCTACAAAGATCTGGTCACCATTCACTTGCATTGTATGGACCTACAGAGCTGAGGTATTCTTCTTAAAATCTTTGTTTGTGTTCAGCAGAAGAAAGAAAGTCATACACATCTGGGATGGCATTAGGAAGAGTAAATGATGGGATAATTTTCATCTTTGGGTGAACTATCCCTTTAATCCAACTCAACATTTGTCATGTGTACGCTTAATTTACCCTGTATATAGGTCTGTTATGGATTAAAACATTTAATTGCAACTCATATCTTTTTTAGTTAAACAGTTCCTTTTATAGGAAATAAAGCTGATATATTATTAGACAGACGTAATGCCATTAAAAAATAAAAAGGGCAAATTATAATTTTACTTAATTATTCACATTATAAAGATGAACATGCCAGGGTTTGTGATGTGCATGCTCAGTACACATGCGGGTCAGTTGAGGAGCATCGGCTATCCAGACCAGTATCTGGTATGGGTCGCATTTAAAATGTCATGTGGTGTGGGTTGCATTTAAAATGTTGTTGTTCACTTTTTTTTTTTTTTTTTTATATATTCTTATTTTTAATTTTTATTGAATAATGTGTATCTATATAGTAAAAAAACAAAACAAAAACAGCGTATTGTATACTGTACAGTGTATGTTATTATTTGTATACTGTTGAGTGTAATTATGTGTATAACAGATGTTTAAATTGTGTTGTGTTAATTTGATGTTATTGTAAATTGGTATATGTCTCATCACTGTCACGACTGCTATGTTGATCGGAACTGCACCCAAGAATTTCACACACCATTGCACTTGTGTATATGGCTGTGTGACAATAAAGTGATTTGATTTGATTTGTAATAAAAAATAAATTAATTTAAAAAAATCTGATCTGTGCCAAATCATATATGGGCCACATTCAGCTGTGTTGTGAATGTAGAAGCCAGGGTCCCTCCTTCAGCATAAGTCTATGAGATTGTTTTACCTGTTTTATCATCTGATCACTTAGAAAAGTAATAACAAACCTTTTCAACAAGGAAAAACCCCAGGTATGAGCAATAATAACAGTGATGCTTTTATCGAGTATGCTAGAATAGAGCCCTTTGTATCTATTAGAACAGAACCGTCAAATTGTGGCCTACAGCTTTCTCTTATTTAGACCAACAACAAAAAGCATCTGTAGCACCTGTGGGTGCTAATTACATTCACTCCAATTACATTTGGCCTCTGGATTAATGCACAATTATGTTGAGATTGGTGTCAGTGATTAGCGAATCACAGGCTTCATTCACAGAGTTAGCGTTAAAAAAATATTGCCAGTCACCATCCAGTCAGGCCTGGCTCAGGAGCGTGAGAATGAGGTGTGTATGTGCATGTCAGGGTATAAGGATTGTGTGTGTGTGTCTGTTCGCATTATGAATAGCCCCAGATGTTGACCGCCTTTAATCTGTAGTAGAAAGGCTCAGCTGGGGCAAAAAGCAGAAAGAGAGGGGTATAGAGACAGGGCTGGACTGAAGGAGCCCCTGCAGAAGCAGGTCACTGGCTGGTCTTTCTCTCCATGTCTGCTCAGGAGGGAGGTCTTTAGGGTGAAGCGTACTGGAAGAAAAAGTAGAGGCCT
Source organism: Myxocyprinus asiaticus (assembly GCF_019703515.2). Taxonomy (NCBI): domain Eukaryota; kingdom Metazoa; phylum Chordata; class Actinopteri; order Cypriniformes; family Catostomidae; genus Myxocyprinus; species Myxocyprinus asiaticus. Next base: position 33,175,981 of record NC_059376.1, on the reverse strand, counting down.
GCTCAGAAGCAAAGCCTGCTGGGACCAATCAAGAATCCATCTGCTGCCTGACCAGGTTCTCCCTCTTTCTTTTATTGCCTTCCATCCTTATTTCACTCAGTCCTTGTTTTAATCAGAAGCCCAAAACACCTGAAACATTGTTCATCCAGCTAACTCAACACTCTGGGTCAGATCTTTTAACTATTACAGCAAGAGTTAATGGACAATAAGTGTTTTTGGTGAGTTGGTGTTATAGACCAGGGGCCGTTTAACAAACACCCATACTCTGGAATCCTTCTTATCTGTTAGTAGCCAAGGGAATTTCAGCTAGGATCTATATGTGTTCTGGTTAACATGTCAGATCTTAACTTAGGTTTGATGTTACAAGAGGCTTCTTTTGCCTCTTGATGGCAACAAAGCATGAATGCAAATTACTACCACTTCTTCCACCATAACTGCCATTCTGAAATGAAGACATTGAGGAGTGCACTCTACGATGGCTGTCTGTCTGTCTAACTGACCCTTCAGTGGGGCAGATTAGTGCAGATTGCCCTACCAGGGCCTCAGTGAGCAAACACAACATCTTTTGTTAAAGCCCTCTTTGAGGAGAGAGTCGGCATAGTAGAGGGGGGAAGGGAGGAATGCCTCTTATTAAGAGATCATCCATTTTGAGTATGAAAATGCTTCCGATTTCCACCGCTCTGGATGGTCTGATTACTAGGGATGCATCAATATGAATTTCAAGGCCGATGCCGATAACCAACACCTCGCTGTGGCTGACACGTATAATTAATCATTTTATTTTTGCATTTTGTTGGCAAGATGAATGCAGCATGTTATCAGAAAATACTGGCAGACAATTTGCACATCGTCCCATCCCTAACAAAGAGTGTTCTTAAAAGGTAAGCTAACATCTTCGCCATAAACGATCGGTATCCCTTTAGTTAGTCCTAGATGTTGGCAAACGCAATCTAAAAAGGCGGAAACGAAAGTCCACAATGAAATACCCAATATCGACCGATAAATAAAAAATAAAAAAATCTCACTAATATTCAACGATAACCAATATGGTGCCGATATATTGTGCATCCCTACCTTTTAAAATTGTGAGTGGTTACGATGAAACACATGGAGGAGAGACAGTGCATGATAAACGGTGTTACCTGGCTTTATTAGCTTCTTTGGTAACGTCCCAGGCCCATGTGATGAAGTTTTGGCTGAGATATGACACTATGGAGTCTGCACACATCATCTGGGAGCAGAACACATTACTGAGGACACTCTCATCATTATGGAGGTAGATGGCCAGCAGTTTTCTCTAAAGGACAGAAACACACACATACACATCTAGTCAAAAGTCTGGACACACCTACTCATTCTTGGACTATAAGCATTTTCCACATTTTAAAGTAATATAAAGTCATCAAAACTTAGGAATAAAAAAAATGGAAGAATGGAAATCTTAAATTTTAGCTTCTTCAAAGTCATTTGCCAAGACTGCACACTGTTCTCTCAACCTAAACTTCATGAGGTGCTACCTGGGATGCTTTTTATACAGGTTTGAAGGAGTTTCCATTTATGCTTTATGCTGCCAACAGTTATCCAGTCAAGCTTATTCATTTATTTTATTTTATTTTTTTGTCTACAAAACTAAATTCAAGCGTTTAAGCATATGCTTTTAGATAAGATCACGAAAAACAAATCATGGTTATTATCGTAAACCAAAATGAAAATGAAGACAATGTAAAAAAAAACAAAAAAAAAAAAACAATGTTTGTAAACTGAAATAAAAATAAAAATCAATTATATTGGAAAAATGTAATTATCTGTTGCTCTCTGTCATCATCCAATGCAAATTAGAAATGCCCAAATGAAAATGCAAGTTCAAGAAGCCGATCTATTTCTTTGCACAACACATGAAAATGGAATTGAAATGTTTTGCTGTCACTGTAAATGTTCACTTTCCCATGGCTACAGTGTTAAATAAGAGATTGCAGGTCATATTCATACAGCTGTATTTTTTAAAATAGTATAAGCACTTAAATGTGGAACTGTATTTTAACTTTTAAGTTCCAATGTTGCAATTTTTGTGTAAAAATGTGTAGCTGACAAGTAATTTCAAGCACTGACAAGTCATATCAGTATTACACATGCAATATTACATCATATGGATAGAATAGGCTATATGGAATTGATACATTACACAAATATCTCAAATGTGGTTAAAATCTTATAAAACAATATGAGATATAAAAGATGTTATATTAATTTTTTAATACAATATAAACTTCTCTTTTTCAGGACACTGTATTTTAAAGATAATTTTTAAAAATCCAAATAACTTTACAGATCTTTATTGTAAAGGGTTTAAACAATGTTTTCCATGCTTGTTCAATGAACCATAAACAATTAATGAACATGCGTGGCCAGGGCAATAAATTGCAATGTCCGTACTGCAAGATGCCTAAGACAGCGCTACTTTTACAGACAGCTTGTTTACAGACAGATTGTTTCTTTTAACTGACTATATCACAATTCCAGTGGGTCAGAAGTTTACATACACTAAGTTAACTGTACCTTTAAGATGTCAAGCCTTTAGACATTTAGCCAATTAGCTTCTGATAGGAGGTATACTGAATTGGAGGTGTACCTGTGGATGTATTTTAAGGCCTACCTTCAAACTCAGTGCCTCTTTGCTTGACATCATGGGAAAATCAAATGAAATCAGCAAAGAACTAAGAAAAAAAATTGTGGACCTCCACAAGTCTGTTTCATCCTTTGGAGCAATTTCCAAATGCCTGAATGTACCACGTTCATCTTACAAACAATAGTACATAAAGTATAAACCCCATGGGACCACACAGCCATCAGACCCCTCAGGAAGGAGATGCATTCTGTCTCCTAGAGATTAACATAGTTTGTTGTGAAAAGTGCAAATCAATCCCAGAACGACAGCAAAGGACCTTGTGTAGATGCTGGAGGAAACAGGTAGACAAGTATCTATATCCACAGTAAAACGAGTCCTATATCGACATAACCTGACAGGCTGCTCAGCAAGGAAGAAGCCACTGCTCCAAAACCACCATAAAAAGCCAGACTGCAGTTTGCAAGTGCACATGGGGACAAATACCTTACTTTTTTGAGAAATGTCCTCTGGTCTGATGAAACAAAATGGCCATAATGACCATCGTTATATTTGGAGGATAAAGGGTGAGGCTTGCAAGCCGAAGAACACCATCCCAACCGTGAAGCATGGGGGTGGCAGCATCATGTTGTGAGGGTGCTTTGCTGCATGAAGGACTGGTGCACTTCACGAAATAGATGGCATCATGAGGAAGGAAAATTATGCGGATATATTGAAGCAATATCTCAAGACATCAGCCAGGAAGTTAAAGCTTGGTCGTAAATGGGTCTTCTAAATGGACAATGACCCCAAGCATATACCTCCAAAGTTGTGGAAAAATGGCTTAAGGACAACAAAGTCAAGGTACTGGAGTGGCCATCTCAAAGCCCTCACCTCAATCCGATAAAACATTTGTGGGCAGAACTGAAAAAGGTTGTACGAGCAAGGAGGCCTACAAACCTGACTCAGTTACACTAGTTCTGTCTGAAGGAATGGGCCAAAATTCCAGCAACTTATTGTGAGAAGCTTGTGGAACACTACCCAAAGCATTTGACCCAAGTTAAACAATTTAAAGGCAATGCTACCAAATACTAACAAAGTGAACGTAAACTTCTGACCCACTGGGAATGTGATGAAAGAAATTAAAGCTGAAATAAATCATTCTCTCAACCATTATTCTGACATTTCACATTCTTAAAATAAAGTAGTGATCCTAACTGACTTAAGACAGGGAATGTTTACTACGATTAAATGTCAGGAATTGTGAAAAACTGAGTTTAAATGTATTTGGCTAAGATGTATGTAAAGTTCTGACTTCAACTGTGTGTGTGTGTGTGTGTGTGTGTGTGTGTATAGTTTGAGACTTTCAAAATCTGGTCACCCTATAGAAAACGCGCTAGCCATGACTGGGACTTCAATTATGGCACATTTGAACTTCTTTTGGAATGACTGTTTGTTTTGTTGCCAATGCATGATGTTAAAACAAAGAGAACAGAAACAATATAATATCCAGTCATTTATTCTGACTTTCTCTCTCTCTCTCTCTCACACACACACTTTTCACTCATTATATCTTACACTGTAAATCAGTGATTTTTTTTACATTTCATTTGGAATTGGTATAGAGTTTTGTATGATGTTCAGTTTTCAGAATTGCGACAAGACTTACTTTCTCATGTCAAATGCACCGCTGCCTCTCTCCCGGATGAGCTTAATAATTTTTATGCTTGTTTCAAGGGAAACAACACCGCCCTTGCGGAGAGAGCTCCTGCAGCCGAAGCTACAGAGGTTAGTTCACTCTCAGTCTCTGTAGCAGACATAACCCGATCCTTCCTACAGGTGAATATCCGTAAAGCCGCGGGTCCAGACGGCATTCCGGGTGGCAGCATCAGAGCGTGTGCGCACCAACTGGCTGGTGTTTTTACTGACATTTTCATCCTTTCCCTCTCCTTGTCTATGGTCTCCACATGCTTTAAATGTCCATCATTGTGCCTGTACCAAAGCAATCCAAAATCACTTGCATCCTGTTGCTCTGACCCCCATCATCAGCAAATGCTTTGAGAGGCTAATCAGAGATTACATCTGCTCTGTGCTGCCTGCCTCACTGGACTCATTGCAGTTTGCTTACCACAACAACCAATGCTCGAATTGTATCAAGTCTTATGGGGGGTCCCCACCACCAAAGGCTGCTTTATCCAGGAACAAACAATGCTATGGTTAACAATATGTCAATCATTGCCATTTCAAGAGTGAATCCCGCATTTATATGCGGATGTAATTCCCGAAATTTTGCAGTGTGTACGTGGCCGTTGGTCCTCCTCTTAGCAGCATGAAAAACAAGATTTATACAAATTCTGAATGGATTATATATAGCATAGAAAGCGCACAACGAGCGCTCACTTTATAATCACTAAAAAGCTGTCACTCATCTTCATCACGATCTCTAGCACCCCCGTAGAATCAGGCCTATTAATAATGAAAAATGAGTAAGCCTAAATGTTTCCAATTTATGCAAGGAATACAAAAGCCCCGACATGGAGTGGAGAGATATAGTAGAAAGATATAGAGAGAGAGAAAATTACTCCTCAAAAAAGTCAGTAAGTACTTCACGACTGCGAGTGGAGGTTTATTATTCTCCATTTTTTAGCTAAAGTTAGCTTCACGGGAGTGGCGCCAAGCAAGCAGTCATGTCAACGATGTCATGCGATTAGCGGTCTTTAGATGTGGGGCGGGGCGTTTACATTTTAAAGAGACATGACAACTAGCCTATAAACAAACTTAATATAAATTATTGTAAATAATGAATTCACGAAATTTACCATATCCACTGCATGAATTTAAACAGATTTGTCATTATTATTTTAACTAAAATATAAGTATCTTGGGGACCCCCCTAAGTCTAGGGTTCCTAATGCCCTTTAAGGGGTCCCGGATCCCCCCCAGCCCCCCCCAATTCGAGCACTGACAACAACCACTCCACTGATGATGCCATTGCATCTATACTACACACTGCTCTCTCCCACCTGGAAAAAAGGAACACATGTGAGAATGCTGTTTGTAGACTACAGCTCAGCATTCAACACCATAGTGCCCTCCAAGTTTGATGTGAAACTCCGGGCTCTGGGCTTAAACAGCTCACTGTGCAGCTGGATCCTAGACTTCCTGTCAAGCAGATGCCAGGTGGTTAGAATGGGCAGCAACATTTCATCACTGACCCTCAACACTGGAGCCCCGCAAGGCTGTGTTCTCAGCCCACTCCTGAATTCCCTGTACACACGACTGTGTGGCAACACATAGCTCCAATGCCATCATTAAGTTTACTGACGATACGACGGTGGTAGGTCTGATCACTGACAATGTTGAAACAGCCTACAGAGAGGTGGTGCACACTCTGACATGCTGGTGCCAGGAGCACAACCTCTCCCTCAACGTCAGTAAGACCAAGGAGCTTGTGGTGGACTTCAGGAGAAAAGACAGAGAACACAGCCCCATCACCATCAATGGAGCACCGGTGGAGAGAGTCAGCAGCTCCAAGTTCCTCAGTGTCCACATCACTGAGGAACTCACATGGTCCGTCCACACTGAGGCAGTTGTGAAGAAGGCTCACCGGTGCCTCTTCTTCCTGAGGCAGCTGAGGAAGTTTGGAATGAATCACCACATCCTCACACGGTTCTACACCAGCACTGTAGAAAGCATCCTGACTGGCTGCATCACTGCACCAGCACCGCCCTCAACCGCAAAGCCCTGCAAAGGGTGGTGCGAAATGCCAGACACATCATCGGAGGTGAGCTTCCCACCCTCCAGGACATCTATACCAAGCGGTGTGTGAAAAAAGCTCGGAGGATCATCAGAGTCTCCAGCCACCCGAGTCATGGGCTGCTTTCACTGCTACCATCAGGCAGGTGGTATCGCCACATCAGGACCCACACCAGCCGACTACATGACAGCTTTTTCCCCCAAGCAATTAGACTTTTGAACTCTTGATCGCTCCCGATACATAAATTATATCAGCACTGCACTTTATTAGCCTCAGACTGGACTGACATTTTATACTTAATAACACACTGGCAACTGACTATCAACCGACAGCTGAATATCAACACAACACTTAATTTTTATTTCCATTAATTACATTGGGGGGGGGGGTACAGTGTATTTTTATTGTATACAGTCTTCTTATTTTGTGTATACTGCATATTATTAGGTGTATATTGTAGTGTGTAACAAGATGTGTAAACTGTTATGTGTAAATCAGATGTTTATTGTAATTGTCATATGGCTGTGTTGCTTGGAACTGCACCCAAGACTTTCACACACAGTTGCACTTGTGTATATGGTTGAGTGACAATAAAGGAATTTGATTTGATTTGATTAAAGAGGACTTTGTTGTTAAAGTTCAATAAAAAAAGAAGCATTCTTAAATCAGAATTGTGTGTTTTCTTCTGCTGTAATATCAATAATGAAATTCAGTTGGTCTTATTAAAATGAAGATTTTGAATTTTATAAGTATTATTTCCAAACTGTACATTTGGGTGTCAAGCTATACGTACGACCCACGTTGCACAAATGTCTGTTTTCCCCATTCTATATGTATCACTTAATACAAAAACTAAAACTAAAATAAAAACTAAATGTAATGAAAAACTAAAACTATAAAATATGTAAAAATTAAAACTAACAAAGAACTAACAAACAAAATCAAAACTAAACTAGATTGTTATAACCTTGAAACAAATTCAGTCAAGTGCATCAACTTCTGACTGGTAGTGTACAAATGGTTGTATTGTCTTTAATAGACAAGTGAAAGAAATTCCAACCTTTAGAAGCGTTGGAAGTACCATTTAGAAATTGATGCCACAATGACAACCGATGATCATACCATTCCAACATCCTGTAAAAGGAAGCGACAGGTAGAACAAAATGATGAAAACTCAAGTTTCAATGGCCATTTTGCTATTTATGAAGACAGCAGCCATCTAATCCCAGCTCACTGATCCACCGTTATTTCATGATTCACCATCAAGCTTTCCAAGAGCTTTAAGGCCAACATTCTTCACCAGGGTCTATGAGCAGAGAAAGACAGAGAATGCCCCACACAAACCATGAGCAAAGCAAACACCCAAACCAAATCAAACTGACGCTGTCTAAATCAAACTTTCTCTGGGGCTGTTAACATCAAAACAAAAAACAAATAAATCACTTTATTTGTTTTGCATCAAATGCCAATGCCCTTCCTCTGTCATCGCAGGTAAGCACACGAAGAGGCATCAGTGATGTCGATACACGTCCAAATCCATAGATATTTACATTGCCAGACGAACGATGGTCGCTCACATAACACGGCAACTAATTAAAACAACATGGCACAAACATGAAAGGTTTCGCCAGACAAGGCAGGGGAGTAAAACCCGCCAAATTACAAACCAACTCTAGACGTTTTCTTACAGCTCTGACACCCCATGGTTTGTCAAGTACAGCAGGAGGGATTTCTCAATAGACCGCCATTGGAAAAACAGAAAGCAAAGCGGGTAGAAAAGCGAGAGAGGGTGTAGACTGAGAAGAGAAAGTTGGGCTCTACGGAGGTGTGTAAGGAGGGAGGGCTGATGGAGTGCTGCTGTGTTTGCACAGTGATTAAAGCTCGAATGAGCCTCACGGCCCCTGGCGGGAGCGAGATCAGGCCTCTTTTACAAGCCCAATTCAAGGCCCTGAAAAGATTAAACACTCATGCTGGGTAGACAAGCAAATGGGGCCTGGGGTGAGGGAGAGAATTTACCCATCAAAAATTGGGGGGTTGTTGAAAACAAGACATGCACTTTTTTCACTCCTCTCTCGGATGTTCCGCAGTGCACACGGACTGTTCGAGAATGTATTTGTGCTGAGCTGTGAAGACGTTTTGACCTTTTGAGGCCTCTAAGATTTCATTGAGGAGGTGGGAGAAGCAACTCTAATAACAGTCTTTGGCCAGCTCCCTTGTTTCACGCCCCTCCATTACCCACAGTCCCTCCTCTCTACTTTTATCCTATTGTTTTTCTCTTTCTTTCTTTCTTTCCCTCTTTTTGTGGGGCTTTTCTTAGTCTGCAAAAATCAGTGCTAAGTCCAAATTACTGGGTCTGTTCTAGGCAAAGAAACTGACCCAAAAGCTCTTTCTGTCACCTCCAGTTGTGCCCACCTGAAATGGCAAGAGAAGGATAAGACTGGGAAGGGAGGAGAGATGTCAAGATGAGAGGAGAGAGAGGGAGGAGGGTAGAAGGAGAGAAAGTTGATCTGTCCTGTGAGAGGGACTGTGCTGGCTTTCACACAGTTATATGAAAGTGTGGAATTACCAGGCTGACTGCAGATATGCGTTGCAGCAGTTAAGTGGACCATGGAAAAAAAGTAAAGGGAAAAAGCCTCACATCCAGCCCGATTCCTAAGTAAACTTTCGATGACGGCCTGTACGCAACGAGCATGAATTTTCTACAAGATTTTAAAATGAAATCTCTGTGAACTCCTCCACAAAGTCTGAAATTTGGTACAGTGATGATCTGACATTTTTTTATTTAGAGAGTAGGTAAATCTTAAATTCTTTCAGATATCCAAATTATTATTTTATTTTTTTCAGAAGACGATAAAAATTTGATGCCTTATATTGAAATTTATGTGAACAGTTTTTGTTTCTGAATAGTTTTTAATTTCGTGTCATTTATTTGAATGAAAACTGGTGTGAAAAGTCCTTCGAGTGCTCAGACAGACTAAAGGCTATGGTATTGTTTGTTTATCTGCACGCCATTCTATCTTGCACAGTCGAATGCTTAGCCTTTCCAAAAGTACACTCTTTTGACCACTTTGACAGCTTTGTGATCCTTTATAGGACAGTCAACGGAAGGTACAAGCACAGACGACACTCACAGATGTGAACTTTCCATGTGTCTAGAAATATCTGGCTGCATGCGGAAAGTGCAGATTGAACGACTGACGGAATTTGCGCAAGACATAGTGGCACGTGGACAACCATAATTTACGTTGGCCTTCACAAACATTCTGACCCTTTTAAGAAAGCATTTGCATTGCATGCCTCCTAATAAACTGATGGTTCCTTAAGATCACTATAGTTTGCACAGAATCAAGGATTAACATAGATCTTAGTCAAGGTAGACATTTAATTTTACGCAAATAAAAACATGGCTGTAACAATAGACATACAGTCTGTTCTATAAGTTATAATGTTGTTCAGTCAACCCAACATTGAAACAGCATCTTTCCAAAAGTGTTCCAGTGGACGTAAAACTCAAGGAAACATGGGGTGTGAAAATTAGACGTGACATACGGACTGAAAACCAATCCTGATTTTGGGAGTTTTTAGACATGTATTGTCGATGGACTGTGTAAGCATGCACTTGCCTGACCATGAGAGTAACGCTAGCCACACAGACGACCATACAACTCTATTTTAAAAGCATTGTGAAAGGATGTTTTCAATTACAGGCGATGTGTGTGTGTGTGTGTGTGTGTGTGTGTGTGCGCGTGCGCTAGATGGGGGAGAGATGGAGAAAGCGATCATCTTCTTTTGCCCGTAGAAAAGCAAACAATGGGAAATGTGGAGTTCATATTACTGCTCTCTCTCTTGACCTGTAGCAAAGCGTTTTAACAGATGGCACTTACAATACTATGTGTAAAGGAGACTCTTCCACAAATACTATCAATAATCTTGAAATAACAATCCTAATTACATTTTTAGAAAATGTATGCTTTAGGAGCTGACCCATAAGTGCAATATAACTGTGAAAGCAAGGCTTTCAGTTATTTAACGTGATAAAAATATCGATGCCCATTAGGCTACATGTAGTTGACGCATAACATGACCAGCAATGTTTTTTTTTTTTTTATCAACATCAAGATTTTAGGTTAAAATTTAAATTAATACATATGGCAAACTGTACAATTTATGTGCTGCGACTGGTTACAATTTCATATGTTTTTAAACCATCTTTACTCACATTTTGCCTTTATTAGTACATTTTAAATGGATCTAAGGTGTGACCATTTTTTTAAAGTAAAAATCAATTACTATGAAGCCATAAAAACAGCATGCATAAAAGATATATGCATGAAATATTATTAAAAAAATGAAGAAAATTCTGTTTAAAGTTGTAAACTGTCAACTTTATTCCATGTTAACTACCCCAATATTGAGTGCTTAAAGGTAAACTGCATTATTGACTTCCATGGTGCATCAACACATTTAATTTTGATTGATGTTTAAAGACAAAACCTTCCTTCTCCAAATTAAAATGTCAATTTCTTCTTGCTTCCTCTGTTAGCATAGCAGCATCAATAATGTGGAGTCACTCATTTGTCTAAAAACTCCTCTCTCTGTATCTCTTTTCTCTCTGGCCAAAAATTGCTTCGCCACGGAGGCTCCACCATGAAACTCATGCATGAAAAACCCATGAAGGGCACAGAGGAGCTATGAATTTTGATGGGCGTCTTTGTGCGGGTGGCAGAGGAGGGTTAGCGTGATTAGATGGATGTTAAGGGGATTTGTGATGAGGCTTGTGTGCTGATGGGTGGCCTGACTCAAGAGTCTTCTGCTGATCCTCCATCTGACCTCCAGGGCCCCTGGCATTTTCATTAAGGACGGATTGGGAGCATCAGAAACACTTCATCAGATGTAGTGTTTTACTTAGTGATTAGTCTCTCAGGCCTATGAGAGAGGGGGACAAGTGTCCTCAGAAGAATCCATGCCGCACATGCACACGTGCACATGAAACGCTCATAGTCACGGCTAAACAATGTCCACTTAACGAGAAGACCAGGCGACTGAAAGGTGTTGAAAAGGAAAGTCGAGATGAGAGATTACACAGTTAAGGAGTGATGCATTAAGTCAAAAAGAGCAGTGTTACAGTGATATTAGAATTATGTAGAAATGGTGGAGTAGCAATCATTCTGACTAAAGTAAGGGAGAATTCACAGGGCCAAAACAAAACAATTTTTTACTGACATTTCAAATTGATGTTAATTACAAAATACATTTGTTCATAACAGTTCTTCTTTTAAAAACATGACTTGAGACTATCAAGAGACCTGCGTTTTGTTCCATCCCATTGCGCTCCATGTATCTGTTTTGGAATGTATTTACGCTTTCTAATTGAAAGGCCATTTAGCGAGGGCCCTGAACATTCTCGGCAGTCCTCTTCTGTTGATGGCCCTGGCAGGGACATGTCCCTCACTTTAACAAATTTCTATGTTCATCCCTTCTAATTTTTGGTAGACAACCAGTCCTCTTCAAGGATCCATGCCTTAATGTGTCCCTCCCACTTTTCAAACTGTTTCACAGATATGTATACTTTGGCCGAAACCCAATATCTGTAAACTGTGAATGACACACCTAATGAGTGCGCAAAGATAAAAATGTGTGACCCATGAAGAAAAACGCTGACTGCCAGCAAAAGAGGAATGTAGCAAATCATCTCTTCCTCTTACATTAGTTTGTTTTCACTGACACACTGAACCGTCTCCTCGGGGGAGAGCGGCGGCCATATTGTGCCTGTGCTGTGGCGAGGAGGAGATCAGCTGGGCTGCAGGCAGGAAGCCATTCCAGCCTGCTCCTCATGCTCAAAAAACCCCTGAACATCTTGCTGCATCCTCCCAGTCTAATAAGACCATAATTCACACAAGCTGTCAGTTGATACAAGACTCCTTATGAGGACACAGCGGGAAAACCAGTGCAAAGCTGTTCTAAATAAAGCTTCAGCTGTTTAAATGGGAAACGGAAATTTGATGGGGATTTATCATCATGGGGGGCCGGTTCTGCCAATCAAACATTTAGTGATGTTTATATACTTGTGCGTAAAACTCTTTAAAGGGTTCCTGAGTGAATAGAGAGAGAATAGAGCTCATCCAAAACGCAAGCAAGCTTCCAATTTTGTTAGTTTATTGTACTGTTGCATTATCGGTCATTGTTTGCGATGATTCACTACATTGATCCTTGATAAATGGTACAGGGTGATAATATAGGTGTACTTTGTAAATGGTTTCTACTCTTAAAGTGCAAGCACTGGGTCTCTTTATAATTTCTGTTCTATCAGTTTCAAATTTGACTGTCACTATCAATAAAATGACAAAAAGCTCCACCTCCAAAAAAACAAACAAAAAATAAATAATAATGATAGAAAAGATACGTTTATTGATAAGTAAATTGAATATGCTACATATACTTACGTCTCTGGCTTTGCCGTAAAAGGCCTCTTGAGCCGCCGCTTCCAAGGAACCAATGTAGAACACAGGATGGCACTCACCATATCTACAGAACACACACGCACACACAATGCAAACCTCAGTGTGCAGATTCAGAGTAAAATAAATCAAATATTGGTCTAGCTAATTTCAGACAATACAGCATCTTAATCTAAACAAGCAGAGTTGGAATGTATTGTCTGACTTTCTTTGGTGAAATTGGATTGTAAGTGTTACTTTGTCACCTCACCTTCTAGAAAATTCAGCAGTAAAGTGCATTAAGGCATCACCCTCATTTTCACTGTTTTCTGGCACTGAGGAAAGAAATCAGATCTCCAGTTAAACACCCTCTACTCAGGATGAACCCCAAACTAAAGGTGCTTTCACACTTGGTTCAATTGCTTGGTCTGAAACTGAGTTTGTTTCCTCCTCCGGCCCCCATGCCCCCACTGTTATCTGTTAACATAATTTTATTTGGGTCTGAACTGCAGTCTGATTGCGTCATCAACTAGGTGTGTTACTAGGTAACAACTTAAAACAATTTCAGCTTCATTGTGTTATTAAAGTGTTAATTTCTTTGGATTTACCACCAGCACTTAATATGCACAAAACGATACTTGCGTTTGGCTGCCGCAGATGCATTGAAAGTGCAATTACGTGAATCTTAGCATTTGTCTGCCACGAGCTCGTGGATGCGTTGCAAGAGATGTGAAGAATGTGAGTTGTTCTGTGAAGGCGATTTATTTGACAGACAAGCAGGTGTGAAAAATGTGTCATACCATAACAACTTCCGCAATTTAGGGCGATTGCGTTCATATCAGCAGCGAACCGTACTGGAGTTCACATGAACTGTTCCCCAAACCACCTTTTCAAGCGTACTGGGGTGCTGTTTATGGGTCCGCACCCAAGTTCGGAAAACAGCATTAACTTAATCCGCACAAACCGAACTTTGATGTCAAAATGAATGTCAAATGAACCCGGGTGCACTCCAAAAGTGCTAGTGTGAAAGCACAATGACAGACTGTAACTTACTCATTGGAGACTTTCGACAGGTCGTGCTTCCCATGCCAAAGATCTCAGATTCATCTACACCAAATTCAGGTGCATCCTCGAAATCATCCCCTTCACTGTCACTGACCATGTGGACATCTGTACACTGCAACACATACACAGAATCAGGAGTTTAGAGACTTAGAGAGTTTACATGCCCCCACCTCGGTTTATACTTTGCTTTAGGGCTGCAACTAATGATTATTTTGATAATCAACTAATCTAACGATTATTCGACTATTCAGGTGATTATTGCAACGATTAATCATTAGCTCTTAACCGACTATTCAGCTTGTACCCCGAGTTAAAATGTTTTATTAAATATGCTTACTAACAATAAAGAGGATAAATCATCTTTTAAAAATACCTCTAAATGATATTCACTGAATTAAAGGGGGGAAAAATACTTTATCAAGTTTAATTCAGTAAACATTCACTGCAAAAAATCCTATTGTTTGTTATCAAGTGTTTTTGTCTTGTTTTCCATTTAAAAATATCTAAAAATCCTTAAAACATGATACATTTACTTTAGAAGCAACATTTAAGATGTTAAGAATTGCTTTCAGAGGATGTTTCTTGAATGTAAGTGCATTTTGTACATAAGTGTATTTTTTCACTTGTTCATACTTCTGCGAGTGCAGTAAAGACCAAATATACTTGTATTCAAGATATAATATTCTCTGAAAAGAAGTCTAATTATATTATATGCTGCTTCTGAGGTGAATGTATCTCTCTTTTTTTTTTCTTAAGGATTTGTAGATATTTAAAAATATTTGAATTTTTAATATTATATTCAACAATCTCAGGTAACACATTTTTCTTCTGCAGTATAGCTCCCAAAGTAAATGTACATTGTTTTAAAGGAGTTTTAGATATTTATATTGGAAAACAAGCCAAAACAAAAACAAAAACAAATCAAAAATGTATTTTTGTTGCTGTGTAAAATGGGCAAAGACTACCCTCTCTCACCATTTTGTTCACTTCAATCCATCTTTAACTCACACACAATAAAAACTTCTCACTTCTTAATAGAGCTGCATATTGCCGATAAGAAACACACAGTGACACATATATTATGATTCAATATGTTGCGAGCCATCACGCTATAATCTAGCTGCAGTAAGCATGTGTGCATGAGGGACGAGTGTCCCCGCACCAGAGTGTGCATCAGCCAGGTGCAGATTCAATCTCTCCCCCTTAGATCGAGTTTCTTCACACGACTCATAGAAGCGGCGCTGACCACACAGAGAAATGCCAGTTTCGGAGTTTGTACTCATTTACATGACCTGCTTCCTAATTATTTGAACTTTAATAAAGGATGCATTAAAGATATAATGCTTGGTGTTTCATTTAAAGACATTCTGATATGCAAGTTTTGCTTAAGCGGAATAGCAGCTCCGGCTCTGCATTATTTAGAGTGCTTCTGTATTTACTTATTGTATAATTTCCACATATTTTGCAATTTACGTCACCTGAAGCTGTATGGAAAGTTTGGAGTTTGGACTGTGAGTTGTGTTTTCTCCTCAATCAAGT
Source organism: Myxocyprinus asiaticus (assembly GCF_019703515.2). Taxonomy (NCBI): domain Eukaryota; kingdom Metazoa; phylum Chordata; class Actinopteri; order Cypriniformes; family Catostomidae; genus Myxocyprinus; species Myxocyprinus asiaticus. The sequence continues at coordinate 33,160,581 of NC_059376.1, read as the reverse complement.
CCAAGCTGCAATGCTGCTCTCTTGCATCATCTTTAGAGTTTAATGTGATCACATGTTACGTTAATTGAGAGCAAACGACTATTCGACAACGAAAATTGTAAATACATTTTTATTGTCAATATTGTCGATAACGTCGACTAATTGTTTCAGCCCTACTTTGCTTTATGAATAGTTTTGAGACATGATTAAGGCTGCACAATATATCTGACCATATTGGTATCAGCCATAATTATCATTTTATTAAATTATTGGCATTGTTCTAATTCGATCAATATTGGAAACAGACAATATCAGGCCCCATTATATGGTAAAATGGCAGGTTTAAAAATTAATAATCTGTTTTCCATTATTTTTGTTTAAAAACAGACAAAACAGCATAGATTTATAATACTGGCAATCAAATCAGTTATTGGCCATAATTTTTCAGTTATCAGCCAAAATGTTATATTGGTGCCTGCCCAAAACAATAATTTGCACTATAATCTTTTAAATCTATATCTGTGACCAAAACTAAAATTAATGGTGCAGGGAATGTAATAGTTGCAATGTGTTGAAAGGTTGCCATCAGACTGGAGACCCAGGGGAAAGACTGGCTGCAGTGTTAACGCTTGGTAACCCAACATCATCACTGTTGCCTACTACACATTACATCAGCAATTCAGATGAGGACAGCACTTGTATTCCAACAAACAAACCTCTAATTTAAAGATACCTCTCACTGGCTGAGAGGTCAAACTACAAATCACTAGAATAACACAAAACATAAGAATCGCCAAAAAAAACAACACAACTTGCTGGGTTTCAATATGTTGAAAAACTAAAAACAACAAAAAACTGCACAAATGAAAAATCAAATGTCAGAATTATCAGAGGAACAGAATTTCTTAATGTTCCTAGTCTTGGGGGTCTGGGTAGCCCAGCGAGTATTGACGCTGACTACCACCCATGGAGTCACGAGTTCGAATCCAGGGTGTGCCGACTGACACCAGCCAGGTCTCCTAAGCAACCAGATTGGCCTGGTTGCTAGGGAAGGTAGTGTCACATAGGGTAACCTCCTCGTGGTCGCGATTAGTGGTTCTCGCTCTCAATGGGGCACGTGGTAAGTTGTGCATGGATCGTGGAAAGCAGCATGAGCCTCCACATGCAGAGTCTCCACAGTGTCATGCACAGCGAGCCACGTGATAAGATGCGTCGATCGACTGTCTCAGAAGCGGAGGCAACTGAGACTTGTCCTCTGCCACCCGGATTGAGGTGAGTAACCGCGCCACCACGAGGACCTACTAAGTAGTGGAAATTAGGCATTCCAAATTGACAGAAAAAGGGATAAAATAAGTAAATTCCTAGTCTCTGGAAAAAGACAGTATGGAAAAACTGAAAATGTGTGTTATAGACAAGTGATGTTGTCTGTTTGTTGTGTTACCTCGTCTGTTTGGTCCAGTGTGAGAGCTGGGGAAGATCTTCTACACACACTCAGATGATGGCAGGGGTAACTGATTCCACTGACGGCCAGAGTCATCTGCACAATCACACAACTTCATTAGACCTTTTACAAAATAACACAGATGATCATTGTGACTGTGACATTTTCACAACACAACTGAGAAAAGGAAATTACAAATACAAATCTCATATGTGATACTAGTGGACCCTAGTCAGTATTTCAACAGCCTGAAGTCGATATCTGAAGAGCAGACCTGCTAATTCTGTGTGTGTATATGTATGTGTATATATATATATATATATATATATATATATATATATATATATATATATATATATATATACATACACACACACACACACACACACACACACACACACACACACACACACACAGACACACAACCGGTCAAAAGTTTTGAAACACTTGACTGAAATGTTTCTCATGATCTTAAAAACCTTTTGATCTGAAGGTGTATGCTTAAATGTTTGAAATTAGTTTTGTAAACAAAAACATAATTGTGCCACCATATTAATTTATTTCATTATAAAACTAAAATGTAATAAAAAAAAAAAAAGTTTTTGAAATTTATGACTTGGACCAAATAATAAAGAAAAGCAGCCAATAAGTGCCCAACATAGATGGGAACTCCTTCAATACTGTTTAAAAAGCATCCCAGGGTGATACCTCAAGAAGCTGGTTGAGAAAATGTCAAGAGTACATGTCTGCAAATTCAAGGCAAAGGGTGACTACTTTGAAGATGTTAAAATATAACGCAGTTTTGATTTATTTTGGATTTTGTTTAGTCACAACACAATTCCCATAGTTCCATTTATATTATTCCATAGTTTTGATGACTTTACTATTATTCTAAAATGTGAAAAAAAAAATATAATAAAGAAGTGTTTCAAAACCTTTGACCGGTAGTGCATATATATATATATATATATACTATTTCTGCCACACGATTGGCTGATTAGATAATCGCATGAATAATACATACACTCAACAACCACTTTATTAGGTACACCTGTACAACTACTTAATCATGCGATTATCTAATCAGCCAATCGTGTGGCAGAAAGCAGAAATAGTCAAACCAGCCCATCTGGCACTAATAATTTATGCCACAGTCGAAAACACTGAGATGAAATTCTTTCCCCATTCTGTTGGCTGATGTGAATAGTAACTGAAGCTCCTGATGTGTATCTGCATGATTTTATGCACTGCACTGCTGCCACACGATTGGCTGATTAGATAATCGCATAAATAAGTTGGTGTACAGGTGTTCCTAATAAAGTGGTCGGTAAGTATATAATTCAATGACATCAAATGACATAAAATTGCTGGAATTATTTTACACAATATTTACTTAAAATACACAAAAATAACCGATAACAGAAATTGCACATTGTCCATTGTCAAAGGTCGTTGGTACATTTTGGAACAGACACAAGGGGGAACTAACACTGGTTATTGGGCCGATGTCAATAATCTCCAAATGGCCAAATATCTGTAAAATTTATGGAGTAATTTAGGAAACATCGCATGCTTATATTACCAAAATATACAGTACTGTGCAAAAGTTTAAGGCAAAATGCATAGTGAGGATGTCTTCAAAAATAACGCCATAAAAAGTTCTCTTTTATCAATTTCATACAAACTTCATACAAAGTCCAGTAAACATAAAAAGGCTAAATCAATATTTGGTATGACCACCTTTGCCTACAAAACAGCACCAATTCTCCTAGGTCACCTGGACACAGTTTTTCTTGGTTATTGGCAGATAGGATGTTCCAAGCTTCTTGGAGAATTCGCAACAGTTCTTCTATCTATTTAGGCTCATTAGTCTCAATTGCTTCGGTCTCTTCATGTAATCCCAGACTGACACGATGTTCAGTGGCGGGCTCTGTGGGGGCCATGCTATCTGTTGTAGAGCTCTCTGTTCTTCTGTTCTTCTGTTCTATTTTATTTGCAAAAGGAATGTTTGGGAGTTTAAAATGTATATTTCCTATTGACACACTAAAGCTGAAGATATATATAACCATCTTAAGACAAATGTTTTTGTGAAACATCTTATGTGCTGAAGACTTTTGCACAGCACTGTATCTACAATAAAGTTGTATAGCAATTTATAATTTTTCTTGAAACTAAACCAGCCTTGAATAGTTTAAAATAAGATAATATAACCTTTAAAAAATTATAAAGGTATTATAAGACCATGACTTTTAGAAGTGACCCAGTGTATTTAAACCACCCAAAAATAGCAATTCTGACATTTACTCACCCTCATCTTTATGGACTGACAACCTCAGTTACCAGTCGCTTTCATTGCATTGTTTTTTCCATACAATGAAAGTGAATGGTGACCAAGTCTGCCAGTCCCAACGTCTCTTCCTTTCATGTTTCACTGAAGAAAGCCATATAGGTTTGGAATAACATTAGAGTGAGTAAACAATGACAGAATTTTCATTTTTGAGAGAACTATCCCTATAAGACATCCACCCTGGCTGAAGTTTGCACAGATCACCAATATCTAAGCAGGGTTTCTTTGGCTCATGGCAAATATGGAGGTTCTGTCTTGCTTGGTGCTCTAAAGAGCATCACATGCTGCATGCGGTGAGCTGCTGGTGAAGGCCTGAGTACCTCATTAACTCTCAGGCTAGAGTGGAAATGTCAGCAGCACTCCACACTACAGGGACTCATTACAGAGGCAATACTCACACACACACACACACACACACACACACACACACACAAACCTCCCCGGAGCAACAGCACAGAGCTCTATTCTCTCAACACTCTCTTCGACTTACCTGACATTACCACTAACAAACTACATTCACTTAGCCAGTTTTTGCATATTAATTTACAATATCTTTAAGAAAATAGCTGCCTTTACTTTTTGGATAATGCAAAACGATACTACTTAGTCCACACAAACTCAGTCTAAAGTAATAAGAAGAAGACAGAGAGGGTCCAACACCTAACTGCACAGGGCTCTGTTCAGGTGCTTTACCCAGAAAAAAAAAACAGTTTGGTGCTGCTACAGTAGATCAAGCAACAGTTGCTTGCCATAACAACAATAATATATAAAGTCGACAGAGAACAAAAGGTTTTCCTTATCCTACTTTTTCTATCTCAGACTCACACAACCGGGTGGAACTACTGGCATCATTATGCTACATCCAAAGCTGGAGAAAAGAAACAAATCAAAATTGCAAAATTGTAAAATTGGACAAATCAAAAAAGTAAAATAATAATAATAATAATTGGGTGATTAAAAAAATTTTTAAAGTAAGAAGAATAGCAACTGATATTAGAAATACTGGATTTTTCTTTTTTCCAAATTTTCTGGGTTTTAACAGATTTAAGACATAAACACATATGTCAGGTGTTGGTACTGATTAACATAAATAACAGATTAAAGTGTAGAGAAGCTTTGGTTAAAGCACCATAATATCGTATAATGCATCTAAGAGAGGATTTCAGAGGGTGTCAAGTACTTCAACATGGCGCCAAATCCCCCCAAACACACAAACAGACACAACAAACTCTCTCTTTAGAGATGGCCCACACAGAGAGAAGAATCACAGACAGCAATACTTGTCTTTAAGGACTAATTAAAGACAGGCTGTCTAAACAGAAAGACAACATACTGTACAGTCAGGTGTCAAAATGTACTGTTCAGACGTTAGCTACTGTACATTCTGTTATTTGAAGAATGAGATTTTCAGAGCATAGAGGAATTTTGAATTCACGGAGTAAATGTAAATCATATACATTTGCAAAGTATGCATTTATGTATACATTTGTCTTAAAATACGGTTTGATCTTCATCTAAGTTACAATAATGAACAAACACAATCTGATTTAACTAACACACAAATTATTGTATTGTTCAAACATTCACAGTGTAGGTTGAAAAAAGTATGTGATCCCCATGGCTAATGACGTCAACAAAAGCTAATTAGAGTCAGGAGTTGGCAAACCTGGCATCCAGTTAATGAAAACTGGAGGTGTGGGTTAGAGCTACTTTGACTTCTAAAAAAGCATTACAACTAAATTGTAAATGGTGAAATAGGGAGGGAGTTTTGCTTTGTAATTTTACATTTATAAATAGTAAATCAAAGTCTTATCCGAATAAAGGAAGTGCTTATTCTCCACTATATTCCCCCTTTAAGACTTTTTCCACACAGCAGTAACTGGTGTTGAAGAGAGGTAGAATTAAGATACTTTAAGTCACAGGTAAGTGGTAAAGCTTCCATGTTCTGACCTCTCTATCTCCTAACAGTGTGAGTGTGTCTGTGTGCTTGTGTTTCAGAGCCGCAGGCTACAGGCAAGAGGTCACCCCCCCATCTTTCAACACCTCCTCCTCCACCAGCAAACAAAGGACCAAATCCTCCTCTTTTGGACCCCATTCATTAACACTTGCATTAAAGCCTTTAGCACCAAGCACTATGCAAAAGAGGAATCCTATGTCTCTCTCATTTTCTCTCTTTTCTCATCCAAGAGGAATTCTCCTTCTCGGTCCACCACCACCTAACAAATGTCTCTAGCTAACTTATTCCTTATCCTCTCAGTATCTTTCAGCTATTTTGTTCTCATTCTCGGTCTCTTAGGCTGTGAAGGAGATAATTACTACTGACAGCTGCTCTAGTCGTCCAAGAGCGCCAAGCTGCACCTTGCTCTTGTTTTCTTTAAAGGAGGAGGACAAGAGAGCTACAGAGCACAAAAAAAAAAAAAAAAAAAGCATGAGAGCGTTGAGTCCAGGGAAGAAAAGAAAATAAGAAGCCCCACCCTAAACACCTGTTGAACCTTTTCAGGTTAGCGTTTGCAAAGGTGTCAGTCTTGATTAAAATCTAGGGTCAAATACAGTGTTTAAGATGTCCAGTGAACCTTAGAATTAAGCCCTTCGAGAAAAAAGTGTGAATAGGCTAGAAAAATTTTTTTTCCCCCAACTGTTTAAGTTGTTAATCTGTAACTGCTACGATTTACAGGAGATTAATGCGATCTGTTAGGAGTGGAAGAACAGCAAATGCCTTTAACAATAATTATAGTATAGTAAATCCACCAATTCGTTTACAAATAAAGTCAGTTTGTATGGCTCCCTGAATGTCATTACAACAATAACTAGATTGTTAAATAGCTTTGTCAATATTTCTGCTGAATCCATTGATTAATTGAAAGGTCAATGGATTCTAGACATCTCAAAGTATTAAAAAAAATTACCAAAGGCTTAATTTCCTGGATAAACTACCTCTGAAGGTCTTCTCACACCTGTCCAACACAATTAAATGACACTAAAGAATAAAATGTTTAGCCTATTGCAATCTTTCACGCCAAATCTATTCACACTGATGCGGATGCTGAATTCTCACAGAGACTAGTTAGCAGAGACAGGCCATTTCTATTTAAATGAATGGGAGAAATTGGAACGCCCAACCAAGAAGCTCTAGCACCCAATGGTCAATGGCTGTAGAAAGGAAGTCCCACCTTACAGGTAAAAGAGCCAATCACCTTTTAGATACAGACATCGCCTGTCAGTCAACTCGCTAACGCACATGTGCATTAGCTATAAAAGATGGGAAAATTGCGCGTTTTAGGGTAATATGAGGTAAAGCAGCATCATTTATGATTCTAATTTTATTGCTGATTTGAAATATGTTCTTTGATCGTAATCCTGACCAACCGTTTTTGAGATTTCGGTCTTTCCCCATTCAATTAGATAGGAGCTGCACTGGCATGACTAGAAATAGCCTCTGGAGAGCATTCCAAAGACGGCCGACAGTGGACTGACTTATGAGAACGTCTTTGATTCTCATCATTCTCTTTTGGATAAGTGAATGCATTGTTCCACATTCAAATAATTATTTTTAAAAATGATAAAATGTTTAATTTTAAAATTTTGTTGTAAAAATGTTAAGTTGGTGTGGATAGGCCTTTACACTGGCAACAATATACTGATGTTTATTTACGGTCTTCAAAAATCATTATATTTCTATCTGCAAAGTTAATAGAACAACTACTTGGAAGGGAAAAATCAATGATCTGATCCCTCAATACAATACAGGTCCATTTTCCCTGCCTATGTCTGAAAAACACCACTGCCCAGCATTAAATACAACATAAGCATAGTCAACCAGGTGTTGATCTAAACATGTAAAGCATGATTTGAGTCAGACAGCTCCAGTGAGAGACCAAATGCAGAGACAGTAGGTTGACGTTTTCGAAAACGGAAGGTAGGCAATATAAAAGGTGTATATCCATCTCTCTTGGAAGAACTTCACCTGCAGACAGCAATCTCACCAGGGGCTCTGTATGGGCTTAGAGCTGAGCCTCGTCGCTATGGCAACCAGCAGGCCCAATAAGCCACCTCCGCAGGTCTGTGATGCTGAAAGCCCATAACAGCCATGAGCCACAGAGCCTCTCAGAGAGTAGCCGCAGTAATACATTAGCAAACACCAAGAAACACTGGATAAATGTCAGCAATTAAGGGGGAAAAAGACTCTAATAAGGACGTTCCAGAAGTTGTCAATCATTCCCATAGGTGCTTCACAAGGTTGGCAGTGATATATGAAGAGAGCTCAGAAGAGTTTTGGCTCAGGATGTGTGTGAGAGAGAGAAAACGAGCTCATAGGTAAGAAATGGACAAATTAGGCACCTAAATTAAGAGAACAAATAAAATAACAAAAACATGAGCTCAGGTGCTTTTTATTAATTGTGGCAAGGGTGAAGCGCAACATTGCCCTGTCTTAAATAAAAAAAAAAAATTTCTATTTTGATTACATTGTTTACATAAGATACAAAATAATTGTAATAAATGAGTGATTAACTGGTATTACTGGCCTTTCCAATGGAAAATTAACCATCCCAATTGCAATCCCCAGAGTAATATGATTTTAAACAGTGTCCCTGTAGTTCAAATTGGTAGAGCACTGTGCTAGCAACACCAAAGTCATGGATTGATTCCCAGGGAACATGTGTGTATGTAACTATGAAATGTATAGCTTAAACACATAAGTAGAGCTGATAAAATTAACGTGTTAACCCATACGATTAATTTAATACATTATAACACAATACATAATAACTCAATGTGTCTTAAATGGATTGCTTAGATTTGGCATTAGAGTCTGACAATTTATTCAGCTCCGTGCGGGTTCTAAACACTGGTTAGTAAAGCGGAACCTTTGCGATTAACTATTAAAACGATGAGATTAATCGTGATTAAAAATGAATCAACTGACAGCAGTAATTATTGCTGCATCCGAATATCCATACTTCTCTCCTATACGGTATATGCCAAAAACAGTATGCCAATGGAGTAGTATGTACAAATCAACAGTTTCATGAAGCATTAAGTGAGAAATACCCAAATGGCCTACAATTTCTGGCAAGATTCTTAAGTGCAGATCGACTGGACACTTAATGATCCCATAATGCTGAGGCGAAGTCTCGTTCAAAATGCTGGATTTAAAAGAAGAATTTTTGTGGTTGTTGTTCTTACGTCATATATGCGGGTCACGGATCAATGCCCACATCCCCAGATGAAGTATGTCCCAAATCTATTCATATTACTCGCATGCATACCTCAAACAACGTACTGTTTTGGCGGCAGGTAATGGAGTCCCTCATCAAATACAGTACATACTCAGACAGTACGCAGTTTCGGACACAGCATATAAGTCTATTTCGATAAAAGCATCTGCCAAATGCATAAATGTATAAGTGCAAGGTAAATGTAACAGAAAATGAGCTGTTAAAATAAAATAGTCCAGCCTTATAACTACAGTGCATATGGAATATTTGTTCAGGCTGAAAATGCCCCAAAGTTTGGGTGGCTAATGCCAAACAGCCAGCAAACAGCAGTCCTCCAGTGGCCTGCCATGTGAAGCAGCTTGTGTCAGCCCCTCAAACACACCACACGCATCCTGACTACACCCACTCAAACAAACAAGAGCTAAACATGACTATGGTAAACAGCCTCCTTTGAATTTACGGACACTGCACAGGGATGACAAGACAACCACTAAGATCCACCCACTGATTCAAAAGGCAAATGTTTTATACTGTAATCCCTTTCTCCCCGGAGACAAATTTACAATGCTTAATATAAATCCAGTTAAAATGTCTGTACTGTTTAAATGTTGACTGGTAAAATAGTTTCACTGTATAAAAGGACAAAAAATACTTTAAATGAACTAGTTGCTGCACACTAATGCATTCCTGCAACAGAGCCGAATCAGGGTTCGAATATACTGCAGGTGTAAATGAAAACCTTGATCCACTGGTTTCTTTGACAGTAATATAAAATATGAAAACGTTCCTCTGAAACTGATGAATATATTAAAAGTTCAATCCATTTCAACTTCTTTCAACAGTACAAGAAAACCCCCAAACCTGTCGCTAGCTCCTTCAAAACCAATATGCTTAAAAGCTCAGCCAGCGAAATGTAAACTGACTACTGATCTGTTTTTCAATTTTTCTATCTTATGAGGTGGAACAGAGTGCAGAGAGACTTGTTGTATATGAGAGAGTGAAGGGTAATGAAAGCACAGTGGAGCAGGCATTGATTCAGACTGCTGGTAAATGTATTTCTAAGCCCGGGCTGTCATGTTTATTGGTACAAATCCCAAGAGATGAGGAAAGGTTAATGAGATATGCGTTAAAACGGCCCTGCCTGAGCTTTGAGTCTTATGCACGGCAAGTCGTTTCAATAAGGGCCAGGGGCAATTATTAAGACCTGTGCTTTAATAATACGTCCTTTCCGATAAGCCAAGGCGGGGTAAGGGTTGAAAGTTGGTCTGTGGCCAAGTGCAGGACGACCACACATAACCAATCTCAGCTCGAACATTAACAGTTTAATGTGCCTTAAAGAGTATTCACAATCTGTGCCCTCTTCATCAGAAACCAAGATTGTGGGCTGAGGTCTTCGGTAAGTGCACTTCAGCCCTGAAGTGGCCCAACTCAAGTGGGCAGTCTGTGGTGAGAGGGTGTTATTCAGTGACCTTGTGTCCGTTGTGCTTTTTGCAAAAGGACGAAATAATCTCTCCTTTGACAATATGAGAGTGAAATGCAATGAGTGAGATACATGAGCCTTACAAGTGAACACTGAAAATAAACAACAGTCATTGTTAAGAAGCCCTGTGAAACACTGCTCATAAAGCTTTTGACAACAGGGGCATAGTCTTTTGTTTTGGTACTCTCAAATACTAAACAGTTACAGGGTTTTATGCTTTATTTTTTGTTATTTAAATTGAAGCAACCAAACCCATTTTAATAGCTTCAGAACCTAGATAAGTTTTTAGTCATTTAAAAGGTAGTTTGCCCAAAAATGTTTGCCTCAGTCACCATTCACTTTCACTGCATTTTTTCAATACAGTGATAGTAAATGGTGACTGAGGCTAAGATATCTACTTTTGTGCTCCACATAAAGTCATATAGGTTTGGAACAACAAGAAAGTGAGTAAATAATGACAGAATTTTCATTTTTAGGTGAACTATCCCTTTAACAAGGCACAATGGTAATTTACTATAGGTGTGGTGGAGGAAAAAAACAACTGACACCCGAAACAAACAGTACAAAAAAAACAGGTTTGTCCGTCAGTTTAAAAGGCCACTCTCTTTACTTACCCTCAATTAGACACTTGACAGCAAATCAAAAAAGAAAACAATGACAATCACAAGCATACACCTTAAACACATTGCCCTTTCATATTTTAAACAAAAAAATGTCCATGCTTCACCGATCAAATGCACAATGAGCAATGATAAGTGTTGAAAAAGTTCCCATAGTTATTGTGCGGATGATTATTAAGGATCTCTAATATGCGAGGTGAGGGGGGAGAGTGGGGTTCCGCAGGGTTCGGTGTTAGGCCCTCTCTGATCAATTTGAGAGAGTCAGACTGAAAGGCTGGGAGCAGAGAACAGGGCGGGAAAGGTCACTGACCCCCCACTACATGAGCTGTAATGTCCACATAGAGAGGACAAGGGAGGGGAGATGCTCTGTGACATCTTAATTAGTAGCAACATCTTACTTTCACGTCGGGTGATGCCTGAACCACTACAAAGTTCAAAAGACATTCCTGTTTACAGGTGATGCAAGTCATTTTTTCTCCTATCCCAGCTTAAAGGGATATTTCACCCCAAAAGGAAAATTCTGTCATTATCCACTCACATTCATGTTGTTCCAAACCTGTATAATTTATTTTTTACTTCTGTGGATGTTAGGCAAAATGTTAGACTCAAGTTAGTCACCATTCATTTACATTGTCTGGAGAAAAAAAAAAATGCAATGACAGTGAATGTTGACTGAGGCTAGCATTCTGCCTAACATCTTTTATGTTCCACAGAAGAGAGTCATACAGATTTAAAACAATATGAGCATGAGTGAATTCACCCTTTCATTATAATAAGGTTCATCTTTTTATAAGCCACAGCACACAAGAAAGTTAAATGGAGAAGGGTTTTTCAATAGACAGGTTCACAATCGTCATAAGATGGAGAAAATAAAAAAGAAAGCAATATACCAAGTCATCAGAAGCGGAGGCAGGCCAGCCATCCCACTGTTGATGACGTACAGGGATATTTGTCAGGTCTGAAACGTTCCTCTTCACCTGAAATATGAACAGACATAAAGATCAGAAAATAAGTTGTAAGTTGACATTACTACTTTCTTATGGAATCTTTCAGAACACAAAGTGTACCTGCTATAAATCACAAATGACATAAGTAACTGTAAAGAAGAGAGGAAGAAGAGACAAGTAGCATAAAAGATCTCCATGTTGTAAAAATTCCATGAATGCCTGTCCTAATGCCCAATGTCAACATCCTTCACTCTAAAAATGGACAGTATTTCCCTTCTGCCATTCACTCCTGTGTAACTGCACTTAATAACATAGCGTGCATTTAAACAGTTGACGCAGGCCCCTGCTCTTATGCCGCTGTTGGTTTAAAGCCCAACGCCAAGCTGATGTGCGGAGGACGGGGCTGATCAAAGCAGGCATCAGCGGGAGCTGGATGGGCCGCAGATTCTAGCGCATTATCCTCGGAGAATGCACTTCGCCATGGCGCTAGATACAGAGGCAGAGAAAACTAGCCATTGTGGCGCAAAGCCCTGCTAGCGCATGGCCAAATCCCACCGCCAGCACACTGGGTGGACACGTATCCTCTGCCAGACTGAGGACTCGTGCCCACGGAGGCAGAAACGATGGCTACAAGATGCTTGTGAAAACAAACAATATGTAGCAGGATTTGAAAGAGATAGGCTTGAGAATTACTTAGCAGATCCAACCATAATCGTTCTGTTGACAAAAATGTAACCACCGAAACTGTGAATGTTTTTGGATATATTGATAGAGGCATCTAAAGAACCCAAGCATATAAACAAAAATGATTTAAAGGGATAATTCACCTAAAAATGAAATCATTAATAACTCATTGTCATGTTTTTCAAAACCTGTACTGACTTTCTTCTGCTGAACACAAAAGGAGATGCAAAGCTTTCTACGACAAATCGAATGGACATATATTAAAATCAGCAAATGGAACATTCTTTAAAAATCCTCCTTTTGTGTTCCTGCAGAAGAATATCTCAGCTCTGTAGGTCGTTACAATGCAAGTGAATGGTGACTAGACCTTTAAAGTTCCAAGAATCAAATAAAGTCCTCATAAAAGTAATCCATACAACTCCAGTGGTTAAATCCATATCTTCAGAAGCGATAAGTGTGGGTGAAAAACAGATTAATATTAACTTTACCACAAATCTCTACTTTCACTTTCAAAATGTGAAATAAACGTAAAAGTGAAAGTGGAGATTTATAGTATAAAAGGACTTAAATATTGATCTGTTTCTCACCCACACTATCATAACGCTCCTGAAGATATGGACTGAACCACTGGAGTCTTATGGATTACTTGTATGTGACCTTTATGTGATTTTTGGAGCTTCAAAGGTCTGGCCACCATTCCCTTGGATTGTAAGGACCTACAGAGCTGAGATATTCTTCTTAAAATCGTGTTCTGCAAAAGAATGTCATATACATCTGGGATGGTATGAGGGTGAGTAAATGACAAGAGAATTTTTATTTTTGTGTGAACTATCCCTTTAAGATAGATATGTACAGAACCGTAGCTGAAGTCAGCTTCTCAACCATCCTGGTCAGGCAAAAACACATTAAAGGGAAACAAATTCAGATACTGACATCACCTCAGGTCGGCTGAAGTCGAAGACTGAAGCAGCATGCACACTCAGTCAAACATACGCAAGCCCACACACTGGGCTGTGCGCTTTTCTTATTAAAGCGAGCAAGGGTCAGCTGGGTTGGCCAGTGTTATTACAGAGTGTAATATCTGTGTTTGACCAGGGGGCTACAGGGATTTGGCCGCCCACAACTGACCGACAGGCTGCCTTAAACACCAGCTCTTGGCTGTAATAAACCGTTTAGGGTCAAATGGCACCGCAACCCAAGAGAAAGAAGTAAGTAACGCCAGCATCAAGGGCCTGGCAGAAGCATTTAGCTGCTATAACAAATTGGCCCTTTTTGGGACTTCTATATAGGCAGAATATTTCATCACAACTTCATTGGGTCTTTTTTTATGAGCACTGCCCTACTGTCAATATATCTATAAACCTGTTCCTGTACTTCTGACGGACTTCATCCAATCATGACAAACATCCAGAGAGAAGCTATTCACTGTTATTTGACTTCAAAACAATCATTTAGGTTTATTGGAAGGTAGATATTTGAACATTTGGCAAGTAAGAAAAAATGGTAAATAAAATCAGACAGGGAATAACGAAGGCATAAGATTTCAGAGTATATTATCTAGTGGAGGTAACTGGTTGGGTGAGGGGCAAAGAGCTCTTTATGAAACTGCTGTGAATTATAATTGACTTAACAGGAGAAAGCCCCATACTGCTGCAATATTCACAAACACAAGTGTCATTACCTATTCATGAGCTATGAATTCCTCCTCTTAGCAGTCAGGGGTCTGCAAATTAGAGCCAACATTACCCGACTAAATGAGAAGAAAAATATACACAGAAAGGATAAACAAACAAATCCACCGAATAACAAGTTTATTAACCGCTGAATTCAGAGAGAAAGTAAAGAGAGTTTTTGAGATGTTCAGAAAGGCTGACATTTGTTCTGTCTTGCCCAGAAAAGGAACAATGAGGTTTGATTAAACAACCAAGGAAAAGACTCTGTCCTATTAAATCTGGTTCCGCTGACATTTCACTTTAAATGTCACAATTCTTCAGCATCAGGGAACAGACTTCCATTGTGAGAAAAACAAATCAAATCAGAAAACATTGACATTATATCAGAAAATGCAGGAAGATCTCTCGGATAAAGACATATCAGCTGTCAGGATTATATTCTTAAGCACTGCATGTAACAGCGCCTTTCATTTGAAAGGATTTACATTCATATTTGACGACTGAGCAATCACACTGGATAAAACAAGAGAATTACTCCAACCATAGGATGATTTTCCCACCTTGTCCAAATAACTGCCTGCTTAGTAGATGAACTGTGCAATATTTACCAAGATGTATAAAGAATAGTATTTCACATACACAGAAATGTGTGCTAATACAGACAGACAGACAGACAGAGTAGTGAAAGGCTACTTGCTGCCCCCTTACTGACAGAAACTAAACTGCACAGTTCAATGTGAAGATCAATCTAAACAACAGCTTGTTGCTTCTGATGAACATTAACAAAAACAAACCTGAAAAAAACTGATTGATGCTTCTGAAAAACTAACATTAAAAAAACAAAAACAAACATAAGAAACAAACAAAGAACTAAAAAAAACTGCTCGTTTCTTCTAATGATCATTAGAAAAAAACAACAAAAAATCATGAAACTAAAAAATGTTTACTGCTTCTGATGAACAATAAAAACACAAATAAACATAAAACAAAAAAAAAACTGCTTGATGCTTCAGATAAACATTAACAAAAACAAACATGGAATTAAAACTGTTTGTTGCTTCTTATATATATATATAAAAAAAATAAAAGAAAAGAAAATAAAATAAAAAAACGGAAAGAAAATTAAATAAAAATGAAGGTAACTGCTCCTTAAAATTTGAGATGAAAAATATAAATTACACAGTGAGATGATAAAAGTACACTTTTTTCTTCAGCTTATAATGTTCAAATTAATATCTTATGAGAAAATGCTTCATGGGTCTAAAAAAATTAATCTTACAAATTAAATTACTTTGACAATAAAATTACTTTTTAAAATGACTTTTTCAGCAATGGCAATAAACAGTCTCCCAGACAGACACACACACACACACACACACACACACACACACATTAATGATCCAATCTTTCTAAATGCCAAGTACTGGTAATCCTTGGCTGGAGAGAAATCAAAGAGAAGAAAAGGTTGCCGTTAAACAGTCACAAGCTCTTCAGCACCAGATGCCTTTCATTCACACTCTTTTACTCTCCATCTTTCTTTTCTTCCTCTCCGTTCATCTCTCCAGCTGCGGAGAGAAACACTGTGGGGCCGGAAAAATCCCTGGGACGAGTCGTCTCGTCACGGACGGCAGAGCCCTATCGGATGGCTCTTTTCTCCCCGCCACTTTCCTGACAAACATTTGCTCTGAGGCTTAACTGTGGCCCCGCACTCGGGTTTGGGAATGCCAATCAGAGGAGGAGAGCAGGGCCCAGGGCCGAATAGTGGAAGGGTACGTTCCCTGGGAGCCTCCAGACAAAGCGAGAGCTTTTGGCAAAGACAAACAAGGGGACAGCACTGAGGGACTCTCTCTCTCCCTCTTTTGCTGCTTCCATTGATATGCACAAGCAGAAAAGCATCGGCTGGACTTCAGCAAAGACAAAAGACGGATAGAAAAAGAAAAGATGGAGAAGAGTCCTCACCATATGTGGCTGTGAGGGGGTGAATGGGAAAAAAGGAGAGAAGGGAGATTGTGAGAGCTCTCTGTTGCTGTTTTGTTGCATTTTCACACAGGGCTTCGCTCTGAGGGCCACAACTGTAAAACAAAACATCTTCTCTCACTTGTTAGTAACTTCATTAACAAGACGTTTGTGAAGAAAAGTGTTGGATCCCTTCTTAGCTTTTCTTTGCCATTTCTGGTAAGCGAGTGCTTACTTTACACTTTGGATATGGTTAGTTGGTTCACCCAAAAATGAAAATTCTGTCATCATTTACTCACCCACATGTTATTCCAAACCCATATGATCTTTTTTCTTCCATGGAACACAAAATGAGATGTACGAGAGGCGGTATGTCTCAGTAACCAATCACTTTCATAGCATCTTTTTTTCATTGCCAACTAAAGTAAATGGTGACAAACGGTCACTGTGCCTCATATCTCGTCTTGAAGGTCATATGGGCATGGAGTAAATGATGACAGAATTTTCATTTGTGCATGAACTATCCCTTAAATAGCTATACATTTTCCACTTTGAAATGAGAAAAAGTCTGTTCTCCAGAGTCAAAGCTACTAACTAACTCTGACAGCTATTTAACAAAGTAACATTCAACCAATAGCCATTAATTTGTTTTTGTATCACATGCAATTTGTATCTCTTAAGATGATGCATGTTCTCTCTCCCCCTCACTAGCTCTCCTTGTTAAGATGAAGAAACAGAATGCCTGTGGATCAGGCCAGTCGGGGCCGCCACAGTCTGTTTGATTCAGCTTTGTCCAGTCACTCGCTCCCCTACCAAGCCAACAGCTTCACTTCCTGCGCCTCTTTTCTCTTCCCCGCGGGCTCTACTCTCCAGTTGTTGTAATCCCGGCAGAAACACTTAAGGTTTACAGTAGGTGCTCATTAAAACCATCTGCTGAGGGAAAGAGAGCGCTCACCCATCTCACTTTAATCTCTTCAATTAGCACCATTACAAACCTGTCAAGTAGTCTGATTACTGTAATGGTGATCAGCACCATCAAGGCAGCAGTTAGCTGAGAAAGGGATTCTGGGATTGCGTGGGCAAAGCTGATGGGGGCAAGCATTTCCTCAATCAAAAATAGGAAGATTCTGAAGCAGGTCTGGTTTTTCTATTTTGCATTTTTTTTAATTAAAAGGAATATTCCAGGTTCAATACAAGTTAAGCTCAATCAACAGAATTTGTGGAATCATGTTGATTACTACAAAAATGTATTTTGAATTGCCCCTTCTTTTCTTTAAAAAAAAATAAATAAATAAATAAAAAAGAAAAAAACCTGGGTTACAGTGAGGCACTAACAATGGAAGTGAATGGGGCCAATTTTGAGGGTTTAAAGACAGAAATGTGAAGCTTATAATTATATAAAAGCAATTGCATTAATTCTTCTGTTAAAACTTGTGTATCATTTGAGTTGTAAATTTAAGTTGTTATTTCTAAAGTAATTTTAGTGTTTTATGGTTTGTTGACATTACATACAAAATTGGCTATATCTTTACACATAAAAGGTTAGTAAGCAATGTTTTCACGCTAAAATCATGTTTATACACGTATTTATTTTTTTATGTCTAATGGCTGTACTTTTAAAAAAGTGAGTATTTTAACGTTCAAAAATTGGCCCCATTCACTTCCATTGTAAGTGCCTCACTGTAACCCAGATGTTTGCTTTTTTTTTTAAAGAAGAGGCAAGTCAAAATATATTTTTGTGATAATCAATATTATGCCACAAATGTCAGTTTTATTTATATTTCCTTATAATGACCTAGAAATAAAAAATAAAAAACATTTGCAGAACCGCAAATATTTCTTATTCATTTTACGTCAAAGCATTTCTTTAACTTTTTCTTTTCTAAAACTTTTTTACCAGGTTCAAAATAGATTTTTAATCACAGATTTTCATAATGTGGACCCAGACTTTTTTACCCCACTGTATGAACTGATATCTTGAAAAACAAAAGTTCTGATTAAATTTCTTGTTTCTCGCAAAATTCCTTGCTGTTTTGAAACAATATCTATAATAAAAAACCGCAATAGAAATAAACAAAAAATATTTTTTATTTGTGACGGCACACAAATTATTTCCTATATCACAAAGTGAGACAAAATTGATAATGGATTTGATCATCTTTTGTCACTTCAAGCTCACCAGATGAGGTAGATGCTTCACATCTTAAGTTACTCAAGATGACTCGAGTTTTAAAAACACAAAAAAGAACATCACAGATGTCTGTTTCTTCAAAACGGCACTGCACAACCCCAACATGACTCCCCCAGCACTGAGGGAGGGGTTCAAGTGGCGCTGTAAGTCCACGGGGAGCTTGTTACACTTGATGTGGAGTGAGCTACCTGCTGTGAATAATTAATGGAGCCATTTCCAGAATGCTGTGTGTAGGTTACTGGGGCAGGCCGAGGAGAATGCGAGGGAGTCGGGGAGGGGTTGTGTGTGTACAGAATGGAGCGTTTGGGTTTTGTGTCCCACACAAACCAACCTTAAACACAACACAGTGCATTTAAAAGGAGAGGGATGAAAAGAACGGCGTCACACAGGTCTGATAAGAGAGGGAAAGGAGCTGATGAGCCACAGGGGGGTTTTTGCTGCCCGGTACTGAGCTCTGGTTCTAGCAGACAGTGAGATGAGTACAAAGATGGACAGAAGACAGGGTTCTTCCTGCAGTGCATCAATTAAGCAAAAAGGTATGAGAATTCATTCTACATTGTGAATATAATCACGGTTAAAGAATTTGCAGACACAATATACTTTCACTGTGATTATATTCACATTACAGCATTGCTTTATTGAAATGGTTTCTAGATAAAAAAAAATTAAGGAAAAATATTTTCATTAAAATACAATTTTATTAAGACAGCTCATTAAGTGCCAGCCAGCTTTACACTAAAATATATAGTCCCTGACATGTAAACCAGTCCTTAAAGGAATAGTTTACCAAGAATGAAAATTCTCTCATTATTTACTTGACCAAAACTTTGAAGCTCCAAAAAGCACATACAGGCAGCATACAAGTAATCCATATGACTCCAGTTTGTCACACACAAAATGGATTAGATTACTTCAGTGATTAATCCATGTCTTCTGAAGCGATCTAATCCATTTTGCCTGTGAACGGACCAAAATATAACTCCTTTTTTTACAGTACATCTTGCCATTGCAGCCTTTTATGTGCTTTACGGAGAGTCCAAAATTTGGTCACCATTCACTTGTATTGTATGGACCCACAGAGCTTCTAAAAGTTCTTCTAAAAATCTTTGCTTGTGTTCTGAGAAGAAAATAAGTCATACGCATTCGGGATGGCATAAGGGTGAGTAAATGATGAGAGAAGTTTTATTTTTGGGTGAACTATTCCTTTAATGGTTAAAGGACTGGTTCACCCAAAAAATGAAAATTCTGTCATAATTTAACTATGTTTTTATGAAATCCCTGTCCCTTTTTTCATTACAATGACAGCGGATACTGCCTCACTTTAAAGCTTAAAAAGGACCCAAAAATATTATAAAGTAGTCCAGTAGTAGACTTGTGCATCATGTTGCAATATCACTTCACCATTATATTCACTGTAAAATTCCTTGCATTATTACAATATATTCCAAGATTTCCATTATATTCCAAGATTTTCACAATAGGCCAATATTCAGAATTTCACAATATATATTGAAATTCTGCATATTTATGATATAATTATATTATTATTATATAATTATTTATAATTATATATTATATTATTATTATTATATAATTTATTATGTACTAAAATCTTGGAATATATTCCATGATTTTCACTGAAAAGTAACTTACATTACTGCATGCCTTCAGAAGATTTGGAATATGATGCATGAGTAAGGAATACTTTTATGAGGCACTATCAACTGCCACAGTCATGAAAAGACACACCAAGATATTAATTACATCATCCCCTTTTGTGTTCTGCATGGAAAAAGGTCATACAGGTTTGAAACGACATGGGGGTGAGTAAATTATGACAGAATTTTCATTTTTTTGTGAACTATCCTTTTAATAGTTAACCTCTATCGCTGCTACACAGTGATATACACAGTATCTAAGCAAACAAGTGTTTTGTATCATAGCTGTCACTGTATTGTGTGTTTTAGCGTGGCAAAAAAAAAAAAAAAAAAAAATATTGACCAATCAACATCCAAGACCGTAGTGATTCATTTCATAACAAATATCTGATCCGCTAGTTTCTGAAAGAGGCAATAAGTGGCCCTTTTTCCCGTGCCCCACCCATGATCTGAAGACAACTTCTTCAATCTGACACATAACTTAGATGTTTTTAGATATTCATGTTGTCAGCAGTTTCATGGACCTTCTGGATATCATACTTAATTAGAATAATTAGTTTTGGCTCAATGCAGATCATAATCATTGGTACTATCTCTACCACAAGGAGGACTGTTAGTTTAGCATGTAATAATTAAATTGACGCCCCGTCTAAAAGAGGGAGTGCAGCAGTTTCAGAGAACATGGGCAGAAACGTTGACAAATTCAGCAGAGAGACAGGCAGCAGGTGTGGACAGACAGACAGACAGAGGGGCAAGGTGACAGACAAGTGTGTGGTTGTCTCACCTCCTGGATGGTTTTGCTGGCAGGGAAGTTGAGGCTGTAATCTTTCTGTGCTTCGCGGTGGCTAATGACAAGCAGGTAGTTCTGATTTGACGACCCTTGCTGGCTGCTGCTAAATGGCAGGAAGAACAAAGGGGGGAAAACAGAAAGAGAGAAGAGCATTAGAGTTCAGTGGTGGACGAGTTGGGGCTCGTCTCCGTCTCCCCAGGGCCCCAAGCTCAAACACACCTGTGCTACCCCGCTGCTCTTCCCCAACCCCGCTTCTGTTCATCTTCAACATCCAGCAGGAAAGAAGGGTAGTGCCAGGACAACACCATGCCACATAAACCTCGTGGACCCTTTTCACTTTTCTGGGTTTGGAACGCAGACGCTAACCATAGAGGGGTAAACTTAGACTACAGTAAACTATAGTGGGGTAGACCACAGAAATATTGTTTTTGCATTCCCAACAAAAAAGAAAAAATGATTATGCTTCGACGACTACATCACAGCAATGCATCATCACAGGCTGTAAAATGGTTCTATTGAGCAGAAAATGCTGTTGGTTGATGACTGGGCCCTATGAGAAGCAACAGTGTCTTCCTCTAGGGGGCGTTTACCTCTCTGGAAGGCAGAATTCAAATGGAGAATATTATTTAAAATATTTTTCTTATTGGCAACATCTGCACACAAAAAGTATTCTTTTTATATCAAATAATTCCAAAGATTTGTTCTTGAGACACAAATGGACATTAGGCCCTGCAATCGCTAAAAAATGATTCAATAAAATGTTTTACCCTGCAATTACAAATTAATGTAATAAATCCATCTGTTCCATTGCTGTCAGCACAAAAAACAAAACAACACGTAGTTACTTCTATTAACAGCAGTGGTCTAAGTAAGGGATAATGTACAATCAGCTTGAAGAAAAGCTTTAACACTCTTTGCTCTGTGGCAAGATGCATTATCCTGATAAATGACTTCATCATCACCAATTCTATTTTCTATCGATGGAATGTGTCCAAAATTTCAATGTACACCTGTGCTTTGACTGTTGAGGTAATGATTGCCATCTTCCCTGGTCCTTTACCTGACATGCAACCCCATATCATAAATGACTGGGAAAATTTGATTGTTTTCTCCAGGCACTCATCTTTATATGTTTCATTAGAACGGCACCAGGCAAAAGTTCCAGCATCATTGCTTGGCCAAAGCAGATTCATGATTCATTACTGAATATCACTTTCATCCAATCATCCACACTCCATGATTGCTTCTCTTAAGCCCACTGTAGCCTTGTTTTCTTCTGTTTAGGTGTTAGTGCTGGTTTTCGTTTGGCTTTTCTATATGTAAAACCCATTTCATTTAGCCAATTTCTTACAGTTCTGTCACAAACATTGACTCCTGTTTCTGCCCATTTGTTTTTCATTTGTTTTGTTGTGCATTTTCTATTTTCTTAACTTTCCTTTTTGTTTATACTTGCACCAAATTTTAGACACAGCTGAATGGGAACAACCAACTTTTTTTTTTTTGCCACACTCCATGTTGGATTTCCTTCTTGAAGGAGTTTTATAATCCTTTCCATTGTTTCAATTGACAACTCTCTTGTTGGGGGCCATGTTTTCTTTCAATTAGCCAAGTTCAACAGCTCGTTAATGTCTGTAAGCACTCTCTTTTAACTGCAGACTAATTTGCATTTTTAGACTTGTGCCGGTATTTGTTTTAGAAATGCAAATTACAAGGTGATTCCATAATTCTTTCCTCAACATTGAGTGATTCTATCATTTTTCCTCTACTTGTTCTGGAAAAAAAATTTCCATTAATTAAAATAATGTAATTTAATTTATTTGCGGGATGTTTCACGAAGCCAGAATGTTCAGCTTTTAAACAAAAATTGTTTTGTGTCATATCTGTGATTTGTTTATTTGCTATGAAGTAAAAAATATTTTTTTTTTAATTATTATTATCCAGCCTATTACAAGACTACATGCCAAATAAACAAATAAATGGACATGAAACTTTGATTTGTGTTGCAATTATTTTATTAGCTTATTTGTAGAGATTGCACAATGATCCGAGAGGTAGTAAAGATGGCTCAGATACCAAGATGAGCGGTCCGATACGTGGATGTGCGGTTGTTACTGAGGAATATCAGACCGCTAGATGGTGCCATTGACCAATCAGAATAGAGTATTCCAGAGATCCAAGTAATAATAGATAATGTATAGTTAATTAATACATATATATATATATATATATATATATACATACAGTATATATATGTATATGTGTGTGTGTGTGTGTGTGTGTGTGTGTGAGAGAGAGAGATCTGTTCCATCATTTTGAGTCACTTTGAGTTTTCTGCACTATAGTAAGAAGGATAGTCTTATCTTAAGCTTATAATATAAAATCATTATGTTTCTACTCCAAACTGTTGTCGATATATAATCATTTAAATGTTGGCTGATATAATGATTTCAACGCTTTCCTTTTTACTTGAGTGCAAAAAATCCAAAATGTGCTTGGGACAAAAATGATCGAGCAGGATACATATAATATGCTCTTTATGACCGATGACATCACAGGAAAGTTATCATCATCATAACTGACCAATCAGAGAAATCATCTGAGCCGCTGTAGCTCTTTCCTAATTCTATGATACACCTCCATAACCAAGGCCATCCGGAGGCACTCTTATCGATTGGGGCTAAGAGGTTTAAATGTCCCACAAAAGGACAAGAGGGCTTGTGGTGCTCAAATACTCAACCATCATCCTAGGAGCACTGACCCAAGAGCAGGGTTTGAGATTCATGGGAGCCATGCTGTTGGGTTTAGAGGAGAGAAGGCCTCGTCTGATGAAAAACGATGGGGGTTAAGTAGCGCTTTGAGCAAACGCTCAGTCTGTGTGCGTGAATATGAATCAACAGCTTAGAGACGAGCCTGCCGGCTAATCAGGGTTCGAACGAAAGCAGCCAGGAAGAGGAGAGTGGGGGAATTAATATGTAACGCACACATTAATTATGCAACCAGCGCCTTAATCTCAGGAGCTTTGGACAAGCTTATGTTAACAGAGGACCAAATTTACAGTAGTGGCAGCTTATTTACATTGACTAAAACTGCGAAATCAATATGTAAATGTAATGTTTGTTGTAGCTAGCGATGAAGATTGAAATGGTGGCCTAGGAGAGGAGGATGCATATGTGATGCTCTGGAGAGTGGAAAAACACAGCTACGACACAGTCATGAATACAGTTTATAAAGGAGGGGTTTCATTAGGTTGTCAATACTGTCACCAAAAGTGAACATTTAGAGACATTTTACATTCTGATACAATTCATTTAGATTGACTAATGCGAATGACTACAGGTAAGGGAGGGAAAATTTTGATTTAATGATTAAATATTTTATTCTTCTGAAAGCTCTGTTTTAGACTTTTAAAATCCCAACATCTAAGCCTTTTTCAACGAATGTGTAAAAATGTTTGCTTATTATGATTGCTAAATAAAAATATAGTTCAGTAAGTACTGTTCACAACATTTGCTGAGGTTTTCTTTCAAGCAAAATTTGAACTTGTTTCTAAAAAAGAAATTATAAAATTATAAATATACAAGCCAAAAGGTAATTGTTTGAATTTCAAAAATAGACTAGTTAAACCAGATCATGTCTTTTCTCAGTGATCATTTTTTGTTTTGAAAAATATTAATGGAATCCTTTGGAAATATTGTACCTCACACTTTCATAAACAAATATAACTAAAATACACAAAATGTAATGAATATAAAATATAATCTAAAATTAATCTATGTTCAAATTAAGATGTGAGCCAAGTTAAAAGAGAACTGAAAAGTTCTTCAGAGAGTTTAACTTTTCTTGAGAGTTGAGAAGGCCTAGTCTCTGAAAACTTTGTAAAATTTCCTCTCGCGGCAGATCTAGAGCATAAGATTCATCTGCAGGAGCTTAACCAGGTTCAGCCCTCTGTGGTCCCAAAAGCACCTGGAGCTGACCCCCTAAACTAACCCTAAATGCTTCTCCACACCACAGGAGGTACTGGAAATAGAAAGTCACTGGCTGTTATAGACAATAATCCACTGTGTAAATGACGAGCAGATTGGTTTCTTTCTGAGGTAAGTCTGCAGACTCAGAACCTTGCAAAAACTGAGACTTTTTTTAAAGTCCTTCCGCCTCGTTCCTCGCAAATGCAGGCATGAAAACTCAAACACATGGTACCAATCACTGGATGTAATCTCGTTCACACACAAAATTCCAAAACTGTGTGTGTGAATTAGGTTTAGAGCAAAAATGCCACAGAATGTGACAAAAACTACCTTGAAATTGAAAATGTGGTGGCTAAAAAAATGCCAAAAAAGTCTTATATATTGTTAGAAAAAAATATGGCCTCATAAAGACCCAAAACTCAAGGGGGGGAAATACTGCACCTTAAATAAAAATGTAATTTCTATTACTACCTCCGCAACATAGAAAAAAAAAAGATTCCCCTCTTACCTCTTAATTTTATTTTCCTCATATCTTCTTTTTCAAAGTGCTTTTCTTTTTGTTGCATTGCCTGTTTTGAGCTGACAAATTTAAGTACTAACTGCTGTAAGTTTAAACTGTTTTTCCTTTCTGCCAAAACCAGCAGATTCCTCAGGCCCCCAAGTCCCACAGGAGATCAGATGCCGAAAAAGAGAAATACCAAACACGCACCGACTTATTTGCTCATTTGTATTTGAAATACAGAAGTTCAAATTAAAATAACCTTAAACACACACATCTCCTGGAAGCAACAGAAATAGATTATTCATTTTAAATTATTCATAAAGTTCCATTATTTATGCTGGAGATTAGTGGTTTGGATACCTCCACGAGAGATAGAGAGAGATGAGCTTGGCTCATCACTGGATTTCTGTAACTACCTTGGATGGCTGTCTTGAAAGCTCAAAAGACTGTCATATTTGCATTCAAAACATAGAGAAGAAAATGAGGCAGGCAGTGTGAGGACAGGTTTGATTAATATGTTTGGATATGGTGTGCTGAGGTATGCTTTTCAGTAATTGCCTACAGTGGCTTTTATTTGTTGAGTATTGTCTCATTGTTCACTGCCTGCGTCCAGGCCACGGGGAGACTCCACACCAGACTTTTAATTTCAACTAAAATACAAGTGGAGAGAGTCAATCTTAAATACAGAAGGTCTAAAAGTCTGAGACCACACTGAAAAAATGGCATCCAAAACTAATTTCAACCTAGCAATAAAAAGTGGGATTTTTAAAAATGTAAAACAAAGAAATATCGTGGCGTAAAATAATTAAGATTCTGCACTATTTCTTGGTAACTCATCATGTAAACAGATTGTGACACTGACCATTTTGGCACAATGCTCTATCGAATATTCTCAAATCCTGCAGAAATAACACAGAACATAAGGTTTTGCAAATGTTGTGGAGTCCATGCCAGCTTGGGTGCATGCTGTCATTAAGGAAAAGGGGGGCATACCAATTTTTTTTGCCAAATTTCTAACTTTTTCAATGTAATTTTCAATCAAATTGTTACGCTGATAATGTGATTTATAATGGTGGTGAACTGTATTAGAAGAAAATGCTCTATTGAAGCATTTTCACGAGATCTCAGACTTTTGGGCTGCACTATATAGACTTACTGGATTAATATAAAACTAAATAGCTGTGTGGTCACTAATGTATGTACATTGGCTATTTGACAACTGCTTGGAACATGGCACATTCAATCAGATCTTGGAACCAGAGCAATTTGTTTTAAAATAGCACTTATTTCATGCAAAAATGTTGGTTACACTCCAATAAGGTTATATTTTTTTTAACAGCAGTTAACAAAATTAGCTAATGTGAACTAAAAATGAACAATACTTTTACAGCAAATATTAATCTTGATAATTTCAACATATATATATATACATACTACTGAAACATTAGTAACATTAGTTAATGCATTATGAACTAACATGAAATAAAAACATACAATACAATGTATTACCATTATTGACCAAAATTAATAAATGTGAAAAAATATTGTTCATAGTTAGTTTGATAATTAATGGATTATGTTAACAAATAGAAAATTATTGTAAAGTGTTATCAAAATTTCCTTCTGTTAATTTGCTTAATTATTACCCATAAACACTGATAGCCCAACTGTATTCTCTCCAGGTTTAAAATGTATTTATAGATGACTTTACAAAAAGCAGATGGGACAACAGCATCAGCTGTAAGCAAAACTGGCCCTGTGAGAACACCAGTACAACAGGAGCAAAGTCTGATGAGGATCTCTCTCTCTCTCTCTCTCTCTCTCTCTCTCTCAGTTATTTATAAAGGTAGCTAACAGCTTGTCTCCTCACCCTCCTGGAAGCCCTCTTCTCACTGCACCAGGAGAGGACAATCACGGGCAACAATTGGGTCACACCTAACTAACACCGGCTCTCTCTTGCTCCCCTCTACTTTGACTTCTCAAAAATAGTTTCCGGGAGATAATTAGAGCCTGCCACCTATGACGATCTCTAGTAGGTTCTGGATATTAGATATTGTGCCATTTAGAGAAAGAGATGACAAGGGTCTCAGCGGCACGTTACCTGCCCGATGAAAAAAAAAAAAAAAAAAAGGTCAGAGCAGATGTCAGAATCACTTTAAGATCTGTGATCAGGACCGATCACTATGAATGTGGTACACAATACTGAATAGGCAAGATTCAATAATAACGCAAATACTGAAACTAAGAAAAACGGCTTTTGATTGTCCAACCATATGTGTACATAAACAGATATATGTAATGCATTTACAGGATTCTTTGTATAATCAAGCTAGCCCCATCTGTATATAGAATAATATCAATATAGTTAATTTTAAAATAAATTCATAATATTAACTGATGTGCATTCACGGGTGTGCATATATCAGGGAATTTTACAAAAGCTTTGAATGTAGCTCATCCAATCAGATTTATAATATATTACAGTTTCAAGTCTGTTGCTTTTAATTCATGTTATATAATGTGAAGTAGCTGTTTTTGCACTAATGCCAGACTTATTTGTTATTAATAATTTTATCTTTACTCCATCCATCAAATTTCAAATAAAAAAACAGAAAATAATCAAATCAGATGAAGCTCAACCCTACTCTGTATGTTTACATAGTATGTCACAGTAATGTGGATTTTTGATGCAATCTCCACAAAGAAAGATTAATGAAAAGACAAAATCTGACTTTCACAGTACAACGTAAAATGCAACTGGACCAAATTAAATGCAGGCATCTGACAAGGTGCCAAATAACAGGAGAAACAAAACGGTAAAAATAAAGTGTTGACATGTTTTGGAGGGTACTGTTTACACAATGTTAGTTTACAGCCCATTAAGTCCTTCTCTTGAATGTTTTCGCACTCTAGAGTACAGTGTCCACACAAGCTGACAGAGATGCCAGTTTAAAGCCAGCCATTCCGCAGCATCATCATCACCACCTCCCGACGGAGCTTACAGCAGTGCTAATCAACACATAATTACACACACAAACACATGCCCATCAATAATACACACACGCAGCCCTTTCTAATTGAAGTTACTTTAATTTATAACTTTTAAATCACACTGTCCCTAACTAAAATCTCTTGCTAATTTAAAAATGACTGATTGGGTGAAGATCAGCTATGTTTTCTTCTTGCTACTGTGAAACAATATACAGTATATCACCTCACAGGAAATCTATTCTTTTGGAACATAACGGCTATGCAATGTTTTTTTATTATTATACAGTACAGTGTGATCCAAAAGTACAGAGATATCAGTAGTGAAAATGCCTCTATATTGCAATTTAATACACATTTTTTTACATTATAAAACGTATTATTAACATAACAATTAGAATGAAAAGTTTAACTGGACAAATTTCTTAGTATTTATAAGTCCCCCTCTGGCTTTAATGACAGCATGCACTCGAACTGGCATGGACATGTCATAACATTATTACATATAATAAGTAACCTAGATATATTGCAGGATATACAATATTTTATAGTTATTTTACAACTTTTCTTTGTTTTACATATTTCAAAACTTTTATTTTTTCCTGATTTAAATTAGACTTTGAATCAATCAATGTGGACCTTTGGACCCACTGCCTAAATTGCTAGTAGGATCAACTTTATGAACATAAATAAGCAAATAAATAAACACTTGCATTACAATTCAACTGTTTATGCAATGAGGCACAGATATAGAGGAAAAAAAGTGGACGTGCAACGCCACCTAGTGGTGAGTCAGTATATTCTGAACCCTGTGATTGTGAGATCATCCAGCTCATCTAAATGGGATTTTGTGGTAGTGAGAACACTGACAGTAGCTGATGCCCACATATTTGTGAGTGTCAAAGAAACCGAAATAGGCACCTTCAAAAGGTTGGTCTGCATCCTGTAATAAACACTGACTGTGAGACTACAGAAAACTCTTTGCTTTGGAGAGGAGCAAACTGATAACATACTGAACTCATGTTGCCTGTTCGTGTAATTGCACACAGACGTACCTGCTCTGGCTGGGGCTGCCTGAAGGCACAATATCAGGTGTGAGCACAAACAGGCTGTTGTTCTTGGGCAGGTGTAAACTCCTAAGAACCGTCTGAGAGAGCGAGAACCAGGGAAATCAGATGAAATGTCAAATATTTGCGAAGTTGCCCATTTCCAAAACGTTCTAACATACAAAAGTATTCTAACTAACAAAAGCTATTAGTAAATGCATTAGGTATCATGAACTAACAATGAACAATATTTCACAGTATTTATGAAACTACTTGGTTGATGAGAATTTATGAAAATACAATTGTACACTGCTAGTTCATAATGCATTAACTAATGTTCACGTATACAGCTTTTTAATTAAAAAAATGCAAATGTTGAAATTAACATTAGCCAAGATAATGAGTAAAAATATTAATCATTGTTAGTTCATGTTAACTAAAGTATTGTTAGCAAATACAATCTTATTGTATTAAATTGTGTAATTGTGTTACTAAAATAATAGTAACAATTATAATTAATAATCAGTGTTGATAACCATACATTTTCATACTTCACTAAAGTTGTGAAAAGGCTTATTCTGAACACCTGGATCTGACAAGGGCTCATGAAGTTTAGACAAAGGATTTCTGCACTACTTACACTGTCAGACACATCTCCACTCTTCCAGCCTTTTAACTGCATTTTAGACACAGGCACCTGTAGCTCAGTCTCTAAAACCTGTTTAATTTCACCTGCAGAGAAAGAGAGACAGACAGATTAAAGGCTAATGGCAGTTCGATATATCACCACAAGAGGGCAGGATATATCTAGTTTTGATGCATTGTGGTTACCAGTTTATTTCATACAGTGGTACTCAATCATAGCCAACTCAGAAGCCAAGTTTGCAATTTATTTTGTTTGCAAATGCCACATTTTAAAAACAATACATTCTTCCATCGAACCTTTTTTGCATGTTGGAATATGTGTACTAGTAATACGTCCCAGGGAAAAACAACCTAAAAAAACCTTTATTAAGAGGCCATCTTTTTGCACCAAGCACTTCTCCACTTTTTACACTTTTAAAGATTTTTGTAAGATTTTTCCGTGGATATAGTGTACAGGCTCTTTTTTTCCTTTTATAATGTATAGCAATGATAATTAATGTTTCTTTGTTATTACAATTGACAAGCTAATCCAGCCTCTGAAGCACTTAAATAAGTACACATTTTAAAAACACATTTTCAGATTTCTATTAACTCTAGAAAGCAGATAATAAACTGCCTGTAATTGAAAACCAAACCTTAAAAGCAATACATTTGTAAAAATACTTTAACACAAAATACAGTCAAACATCAAAACTTCTAAAATCTCTGACATCTGAATTTATAAGATTAACACACTGCACAAATTAAGCAATATGCAGACACGGATGGACCATTAAAAAAGAAAAAAAGTTGTTTCCTTTTTTACGGATTTTGTGTGGCTTACCGAGAGAGTGTTTACAATAATTAAGCTTGCATTTTGAGTTGTGCAGATTTTTTCTGTATGTACTCTATTTATGCCATAACATGCACCTCGAAAATAAAAGTGTACGTTTAGTGTCTTTACTGAGGGAGTGCCACACCCCTGGAGTCCACAGAGCTCTTCCTGTTGACTTCTATGTGACATACAATTCAACTTTCATTCACAGAAATACAGTTGCAGACACAGCATGTGGTTCTGTGGCTTGTCGTACCAAGAATCAAAGCTTATATCAACATCTAACTTTTTTCCCTTTTGGGGGTGGGGTTTAAAGGTAGATATGAGCTGTGTCTCCAATAATTACATAGAAAACCTAAAAAAATAAATAAATAAAATAGTTTATTATAGCAAACAGAAATGTTAATCAATGCCTATTTGAAAAAAGCCCCAAAAGTTTTGAGAAGTGAGTCAGCATTGTGGGTAACAGTTGCATGGGCCATCCTACTAGATTATCTACTGCTCTGAGTGAAGTGTGCTTCTAAGAAACAACTGTGTTAATCACATGTCTTGCCTCTTCAAGAGCAGCATGAGGAATATAATTCTGTCTGCAGAAGGGGTGTGTCACTCTGATGTTGGTGATGTGTAAATGTTTCTCATGCTGAAAAGTGAAACTGTGTGGTGTGCGTGCATGCTTGCCAACTATTGCTAACTACTACTACTGCTTAGCACTCAGAGTATTCAGAGTTAGGGATTTGAACAACCCTCTAACCCTAACATTTTAAACTCTGGCATGTAACTTCTGCATCGTCTGTGCTACGGACAGTGTTATTACTTTTCTAAGCGATAAGACCTCAGATTTTCACCTGGTGGATGATTAAATGGGCCAAAAAAATCCCATAGCCTTGCATTAAAAGAGGGACCCAAGGTATATCTAGGGACCAGAATATTATAGAGACTTGTTGGTGGCTCTTTAGACATTGTGGCATTGTGGTAGTGAGCTGTGCTTGAGCTCCCATTACATTTCTATTAGATAAAATAAGTGTACTTTTGCCAGTGTCTGCTTCTCACTGGCACTGACCAGTCTTCCTGTCTCATACCAAAAGATTGCATGAATAATTGTTCATGTTGTTTATATGCATTTACATTGATCATTCAGCAGACATTTTTATCCAAAGCGACTTACAAATCAGGAACATCACAAGCAATTCGTCATAAAAGAGTGCTTATATCGTTAAAAGAAACATTCCATCTTCAATACAAGTTACGGTAAGCTCAATCGACAGCATTTGTGGCATAATATTGATTAACACCAAAATTACTTTTGACTTGCTGCTCCTTTTCTTTAAGAAAAAAGCAAAAATCTGGGTTACAGCGAGGTACTTACAATAGAATTGAATGGGGCCAATCCGTTAATGTTAAAATACTCACTAATCCAAAAGTATAGTCACAAGATGTAAACAATATGTGTGCTAACATGATTTTAGTGTGATAAACCGCTTACTAACCTTTTCTTTGTAAAGTTACAGCCAATTTTACAACTTCACTGCCATGACGATGTAATGTCAAAAACCCCTAAAATGACTGTAAAAATTATGATTTAAACTTTCCAGTTTTAACAGAAGTAGTAATGTAAGTGCTTTTATAAAATCATAAGTTTCACATTTCTGCCTTTAAATCCTCCAAAAATGGGCCCCATTCACTTCCGTTGTGAGTGCCTCACTGTAAACTAATTTTTGCTTTTATTAAAGAAAAGAAGGGACTAGTCGAAATAAATTTTTGTGGTAGTGAACATGTTGCCACACATGCAGTTGATTGAGCTTAACTTGTATTGAGGCCGGAATATTCCTTTAATGTATCTATAGAAGTGTGCTCACCGACAGTGCTGCCTTCCTCCAGCACCACTTCAACGGAGCGCTGCCTGTACTCAACGTGGAAGTTGAGCATCCGCGGCTGCCGTTCCACGATGTGCCGAGAGGGCAGGACGGGGCATAAGGCAGGGCTGGAGGAGGATGGGGGTGAGGAAGATGATGATGCTGATGCTGAGGAAAGTGGGGCTGAAGGCGTCGGTGCTGTGGCTTCTGATTCACTGTGTGGCCCGTAGGGGCCAGTTTGAGATGCTTCACTGATGAAATTACTGCAGAGGACGGGAAAAAAAAAAAATGGAAGAAAATTAGGATTAACTTGGACAGCCTCAACCAATGGACTTTAAAATAACTGTACGAGTATACACATCATATAGAGTAAGGATGAGTGCCTTATCATTATAACTAACGTTTGAGGTTTAGATTTTCAATAAAGCAAGTTTTACATACTGGGTCACTGAAAAAGATTTAGGACCCAGGATGCATGATAGAACATTTTGGAAACAGAACAAATCATATCAAGTGTTTACTGCACCGCTATTCACCTCTGCTAACTCTACAGTACCAGAAATGTGGTTTTCTGCAGTTGAAATTTACTGTCGAATGTGAGTGTGATAAAAGTCTGGTTTTCATTAAATAATACAAAGACAACATGTCTTTCAATTGCATCGTCTGGATGCACACATATAGTTGAAGTCAGAAGTTTACATACACTTAGGTTGAAGTCAATAAAACGAATTTTTTAATGTGAACATGGCTATGCATATTATAATTATTTTTCTCCTGTAACACTGTCACATTTTATTTTGTATAGTATTTGTTACCGTTGTAGTTCATGATATATACAAATAAATTTGGTGTTTTAATGCACTGATTAAGTTTTCCCCTGGTGGTTGTTTATTACAATGAGGGCCATTACATTGGGTGTCAAATGTTAATTTAATTACAGTTGAAGTCAGAAGTTAACATACACTTAGGTTGAAGTCATTTAAACAAATTTTTTAACCACTCCACAGATTTCATATTAGCAAACTATAGTTTTGGCAAGTCGTTTAGGACATCTACTTTGTGAATTACACGAGTAATTTTTCCAACAATTGTTTACAGACAGATTGTTTCACTTTTAATTGACTCACAATTCCAGTGGGTCAGAAATTTACATACACTAAACTAACTGTGCCTTTAAGCAGCTTGGAAAATTCCAATGATGTCAAGCCTTTAGACAATTAGCTTCTGATAGGAGGTGTACTGAACTGGAGGTGTACCTGTGGATGTATTTTAAGGCCTACCTTCAAACTCAGTGCCTCTTTGTCTGACATCATGGGAAAATCAAAAGAAATCACCCAAGACCTCAAAAAAAAAAAAATTGTGGACCTCCACAAGTCAGGTTCATCCTTGGGAGCAATTTCTAAATGCCTAAAGGTACCACGTTCATCTGTACAAACAATAGTACGCAAGTATAAACACCACGGGACCACGCAGCATCATACTGCTCAGGAAGAAGACGCATTCTGTCTCCTAGAGATGAACGTAGTTTGGTGTGAAAAGTGCAAATCCATCCCAGAACAGCAGCAAAGGACCTTGTGAAGATGCTGGAGGAAACAAGTAGTCAAGTATCTATATCCATAGTAAAACGAGTCCTATATCGATATAACCTGAAAGGCTGCTCAGTAAGAAAGGCCGCTGCTCCAAAACCGCCACAAAAAAGCCAGACTACAGTTTGCAAGTGCACATGGGGACAAAGATCTTATTTTTGGAGAAATGTCCTCTGGTCTGATGAAACAAATATTGAACTGTTTGGCCATAATGACCATCGTTATGTTTGGAGGAAAAAGGGTGAGGCTTGCATGCCGAAGAACACCATCCCAACCGTGAAGCAAGGGGGTGGCAGTATCATGTTGTGGGGGTGCTTTGCTGCAGGAGGGACTGTTGCACTTCACAAAATAGATGGCATCATGGGGAAGGAAAATTATGAGTATATACTGAAGCAAAATCTCAAGACATCAGCCAAGAAGTTAAAGCTTGGTCGCAAATGGGTCTTCCAAATGGACAATGACCCCAAGCATACCCCCAAAGTTGTGGCAAAATGGCTTAAGGACAACAAAGTCAAGATATTGGAGTGGCCATCACAAAGCCCTGACCTCAATCCGATAGAAAATTTGTGGGCAGAACTGAAAAAGCATGTGCAAGCAAGGAGGCCTACAAACCTGCCTCAGTGAGAAACTTGTTGAAGGCTACCCAAAAAGTTTGACTCAAGTTAAACAATTTAAAGGCAATGCTACCAAATACTAACAAAGTGTATGTAAACTTTTGATCCACTGGGAATGTGATGAAAGAAATAAAAGCTGAAATAAATCACTTCAACTGTAAATATACAGCATGACCAGTGTAATCTATTTCACCAATGAATGACTCTAATGAGCCAGTTCTTTTATTGAATCAGTCCAAAAGACTCTCATCAGTTTGAATCACTTTCAATAGTAAATACCAAATCTAACTGTCTAACTTGCATGGAACTTTACCTTCATAATAATATAACATCAACTTGGATAAATCCTTCAATACTGGCCACTTCATAGGGCAGATTTCTCTCTGTATTTACTCTATAATCTAATTCAAATTTTGGGTTTGGTCATGAATGTCTAAGCATATAATAGCTGATTACATTAGGTTGTAAAAGCTGTGTAATGAGAGGCATTTTTATCTGACTATTATAAATGGAAACTGACATCCAAACTTCACTAACGATTTTAAAGAAAAGTAGGGGGAAGGAAAAGAAAACGCTTGCTCCTCTACACCACTCTGCACTATCCATAATTCAGGCAGTGCTGCAATCCAAACAGTATCAGAGTCAATGTAAACAGCCTTTACTGGCAAAATAATATGGGCTAGGCCCAACAGACACTTGATTGTCCGTCCCAGAGAAAATCACCCCTTTTTTTGCCATGCTAAGTCTGAGGACACAAAACAGCTTTTTCTGGCACTTGCTCTCTCTCTGTCTCCCTCTCCCTCAGCGGCTGATGGCTGAATTCCCCCGTGCCCCCGTGTTCCCCTGTGGCAGTAAATAATGTCTTTTCTCTGAGCACTGGCGGGACAAAGGCTCCTCTCTTCTCCTCCAGGGTCAGCACATATCGCTGTAAGAGCAGAAGCGGGGGGCCAGGCAAAGCACACAATGCCTGACTTTATACCACCTTATTACAATACCAAAAGGTTAAAGACGTTAAGCTCTGGGGGCATTCAAAAACTCGTTAAGGCACAAAATGGAAAACCCAAACACTGGATAAATAAATGTCTGAAAAAAAAAAAAAAAAACTGCTCCAAACTTTATGACATCTATTGGAGGAAACAGCCACAGAATTTGTTTAAAATACAAAAAATTTACAAAGTAAAAAAATAGAAATGATTGAAAAGAAACAATTCAATTCAATTCAATTAAAATAGTGAAGGTCTCTTAAGATTTAATTGTAATGTATAATGTAAACTTTACATGCAGGAAATCAACTCAAACTGCAGGCCATCGAGACATTCCTTGATTACAAGATAACAAGATATACTTTCATTACAGAAAGAGACATCAATGAGGGAAAAGATGTATGGACATAAACCTTACAAGAGGAAAAACTACAAAAGGTACCTCGGAAGAGCAAAGTTCTACTTTTGGATTAGAGAATAAAAAGTGCTCTACAAACACACTACAAACTTTAATCCAAACTAAATAAAGACAATACAGAAAAGGCACAAATCAAAAGAGTTCAGTGAAGCATATATTACATACAATTTTTGTAGCTTGCTTGATGACTCATTATTAAGCACAAACTTGTCGTTTTTTTTAAATGGTGGCTTATACAGATATATCTTTTGTTAAAGGTGATTTGTAAGATTTACGATATTAAATACTCTAATCCTAACTCCAACAACTAAAAGCCATTCATAGTTTAATTTGTCAAAAGTGTAAACACTGTGGTACTATCAAAACATTTCTCCATTTTTTCAAGCAGCCTAACGAGCCCGATTACAACATTGATGTAATTTTGGGGTGGGACTATCTTTTTGTTCACCCAATGGAAGACATGTCTGAGAAAGGATGTGTTTGAAAACAGTCGCTAGTGGTGCAGAAATTACACACTTCCCCTTTAATGATCTGTGCTTAAAGAAACTGATCAGGAAAGTTCTTCTTCCTAAAATAAAAGAGAAACACATGAAATGCTGATTCAGAAGTTATAAGAATATAAGAAACATTTTTTAAAAATCTAACAGAAAAACAAGCAACATCTGCTAACCCTTCAAACCCTACTGCAGAGTTTCAGATGATAAAGCAGAGACGCTTTAAGGAATTGCAAATCAGGGGATTTGCATCAGAAATGAAATGTCAGATTTAAATCTAATGAGGCTTCCCATACAATGATTTAAGAGAGAAACTCCACAAGGTGTGTCATTTATTAAGTTCATATGGTCTTCACCCCACCTTCAAGGGATAGTTCACCCAAAAATGAAATTTCTGTCATAATTTATTCCAGTACTCAAGTTGTTCCAAACCCACATGAGCATATGACTTACTTTCTTCTGTTGAACACAAAAGGAGATGTTCAGGCAGCATGTTAAAGGCTGACATCCTTAGTCACCATTCACTTTCATTTAATGGAAACAATTCTCCTTGTGTTTAACTGAAGAAACTTTTGTGGGTTTTGAACAACGAAACGGTGAATAAATTATATTTTTATGGTGAACTATCCTTTTTTAAATCCCTTCACACTTGTGACAAAACATCAAGATTATTCAAAGATATAGTCATTCTTTCTTCTGCTGTGATATAGGGCAACGGTTACTACACATCTTTCAAGAGCAGAGCAGGAAAAGTGCAGTTCCACACCCTGCAGCATCTTCAACCACTTTTTAAACAATCTTGTGATCTGGACACAATCTTCAACCACTAAAGACCCTTCTTATTTCTCCCTTCTCTCATATGGTATTCAGTCAAAAGCTATTCCACTGTGTGCGTCTAGATGGCAGTCTACACAAACGCTTGACTTGGCAGCAGAACACGGGGCTCCAGGTCCCACCGAGCAGAGATCCAGCTGGTGACGGGCGACTCAATGGAGGCACTTGAGAGAACAGTGCCATCCTACAGCCTGCAGTATGGTGCCAGCCTCCCAGTAAATGCACAGGCTGGAAGTCGCCATGCCAGGCTCCATTCATAATTACGTGCTTTTGAGAAAAACATGTCCTCATGTCCAAGCCCTTACATTCACACACCCTCCAAATAAACTGTCACAGAGCATGCTCAGTCTGAATATATTTGTTCTTAAGACTCAGTGGCATTCATGAGCACTGACCGTTGAGGAAGGAGAAATGGACGGCGGACACAATGAGTGCTCACAAATGCCTTTTGTCACCCAAAGTTCCAATTCCTGTTATTGGGTCAGATTTTTTTCTGGTTGTTGTTATTGTGTGTGCGTGAGCATGAGCGTTTGTCCAATTTCTCTCTCTTTCAGGCCAGGGCGAAACAAAGGGAAAGCTCTATACAGCTAAATGAGTACTGTAACACTTTACAAACTCTCCAAGCCAGACAAACACACAACAAAAACAGTTTGTTGCATTTTCAATTGAGAGTGTCAACGGTTTAGTGCCCAATGCAGTGCCAAGGTGGTTGGCCCCTCTATATACATCCACAACCCAGTGATGAGCGCACTACAATGAAAGCTGTCAACTACTTTTTTTTACCCTAAATGCAATTCGGTGTAGCTGGCAGAATTTAATTGGTTGATGGAATGCTGGAAAGCTTTACATTCTGCCTAAATACTCAGAATGAATGATTTCACAGGAATCCAAAGCAGACCAAACTAAAGAAAACAAAAAGACAAGGGGAAAAAAGAAAAACTTCCATTTACAAAACAGTGGTGTGGTCAAACACATAAGAAATACAGTCATAATTTACTCATCCTCATGTCGTTCCAAACCCGTGTAACACAAAAGAAGTTAGGCAGAATGATCAGTCTCAGTCACCATTCGCTTTCATTGTATGGAAAAAAAGATGCAATGAAAGCGAATGATGACTGAAGTTAACATTCAGCCGAATATCCCCAAAAGAAAGAAAGTCATACGCCTTTGGAACAACATGAGGGTGATTAAATGATGACAACATTTTCATTTTTCGGTGAACTATCCCTTTAAACAGAATTTGAGGGCACTAATGCACTGAAATGTGCCCAGCAGCTCAGAGACCATGGTTGGTAATATCTGTGCTGCTGGGTCCAATATAAAGCTCCCAACTTTGTTGGTTGTTCCCTCCATTAAAAAGGTTATCAAGCAACCGCTATGAAAACCCCCGCAGTACACATGATTGTTTGATTTCCTGTGACTCTGGTGTTGAAACAGCACGAAGGGGGTAATTGCTGGGGTGCAGACTGCCAGAGGGAAACAAGATGACAGCCCTCTCTGCATTGCTATTTCACCGCAATTATTTCCTGCAACACACTTTAATTCACACTCTCTTCCACCCCCCCCCCCCCCCCCATATTCTTGTATTTTTTTTTTTCCGTCACATTGACAAAAAAAAGTACCATGACTTTAGGATATGGTACAATAGTAATGTCATGTTTTATGAACAAGTACCAGGTATAGACCGATCAGCCACAACATTAAAACCATCTGCCTAATATTGTGTAGGTCCCCCTTGTGCTCCCAAAAACAGCATTAACCCACATCTCACAATAGCATTCTGAGATGCTATTATTCTCACCACAATTGTACAGAGCGAATATCTGAGTTACCGTAGACTTTGTCAGTTCGAACCAGTCTGGCCATTCTCCGTTGACCTCTCTCATCAACAAGGCATTTCCTTCCACAGAACTGCCGCTCACTGGATGTTTTTTTGTTTGTTTTTGGCACCAATCGGAGTAAATTCTAGAGACTGTTGGGCGTGAAAATCCCAGGAGATCAGCAGTTACAGAAATACTCAAACCAGCCCTTCTGGCACCAACAATCATGCCATGGTCCAAATCATTGATTGTTGGTGCCACCACGCAAACCACGCAATTGCGTGGGGCCCCGGACGTCGGGAGGTCCCTCGCCCCGGTAGGAAAGCTCCGCAAAAACTGCTTGAGGGGTGACATGTTGTTCTGGATACATGCGCGAATATGCTGTTGTCAGCGCTCTTGGAACGGTTCACGTTAGAAGCCGCTGGGGTTGGGACAGCTGAGTTTTTTTTAAGTAGGGTTCGGGTTTGTAATTTATGAAAAAATATATAGGCTGTCCGAAATTGTTTCGCGCACGCGCTCTCACTCACAGATACACGCAAACGGATGATTTAGGGGCTGTTCACACCGAACGTATTTTTGCCTGCGTCTGCTCTGTTTTGCCATTATTTTCCTGTGTAAACGTGCTGGACGAACGTCCATACCTGCTGCACCGTGTCTCGCTGTTTCTTCAGTGTCTCATGGAGGACTGGCACATTTTTAGAGACTGTGTCAAGTTAATAAGAGCTTCAGGTTTCAAAAATGCATGCCAAGACACCTGCATTCTGTATCAGTCATTGAACTGTGTCTAGATTGGGTTTTTTTTTAGCACAGGTGTCACAAAGGTTTAACATTCTGAACAGGTTGCAAAGAGGGGACTGTTACAATTATTCCAGATTGTTCTGGAACAAACAGCTTGATAAACGGCAATGTTTTTTTTCCTTCTGCTCTAGTGTGCTGAGGGGCCGCCGTGCTTTGTATGTTTATTGTTAGTAACGAATGTTGCCTATAATGCTTACATAAAATACAGCCTCAGCATCAGAATATAAGCTCCAGGTGAAAGTAAATAAGACAGGAATATATTACTATTGTATACAACAAATCCTCAAAGTAATAATAATAATAATACTATATATTATAATGGCAAACTGGACAACAATAAATAATTGTTGGGTTATAAAATTAATAAATAACAACTGAATTCCAAAATGTTACTGGGTGAAGTAGTAGGTTTTGCACACCCTGTTCAAAAAAAAAATTTGTATAAATTTATGTAGGTAAATATTGCTTTTTTTTTAATCACTGTATTGTGGAAAAACTGGAAAACATGCATTAATTATCTTTAACAAGATTTTTATTTCATTAAACATTTTGAATGTACTTGGCTACAATGGTTGATAGGATGAATTTAAAATTATGATTTCAAATACATTTTATGTAATTTAAGCAACAATTTCAAAATGGGGCCCCAGCTTGGTCGGTTGCCTGGGGCCTCAGAAATCATAAACCCGCCCCTGACCTCAGGGAAGAAAATAAAATTATTTAAAAAAAATAGCATTTCATGACCCCTTTAAGTGCTAGGTTGTTTCTCACCAAAACCTATCATAAGCTTTCAGAAGACTTCACACAGGAAATACATGGACTACTTTTGGGTTCTTTTAAGCTTTAAAGTGAGTCACTGTTAGCTGTTTTTGTATTTAAAAAAAAGACAGATTCATTGGATCTCATTTTGTGTTCTGCATAGAAAAAGTCATACAGGTTTTGCACAACATGAGGGTAACAGAGTAAATGATGACAAAATTTAGATTTTGATTTTGAATTATTCCTTATAGTTTTTTTTTATTAATTTTTTTATTTTTTTTTTACCATTTATTTGTTTTTTGCTGCATCTGAAAATGAAAACTAATCACTATCAAATAATGTAATGGTCTTACTAAATTAATTGAAAAAATATAAATACAATTCATCATTACGATTGTTTCTAAAACACATGATCCACTGGTTTGTTTACAGGTTCAACAGAGGTAAAGTGGAAGTGTAGAGTTCTGTTATGACTAATCAGATGAGCAAACATGATAAGAGCTCTAACCAAAAACTTCATGCGCCGGGACACACACTGCTCTGACATTTTCCCCTCGATTCCTTAACATACAGGGAACCAGCAGAAGCCACAGCTGGACCTCATCACAGCTTAAAGACGAACGCCCTTTTGAGAGGAGGCCAGTCTCATTTTACATGGGCATGAAAACAGTAACTACCTCATTTAGCAGCAGAGCCGTCAAGGTCAGCCGGGTCTTGATTCAGGTAATGTGTCATCTTACGGGTTTAGCTGCATATATTCCCTTTGTGAATACGGACTCTTTACAACCTTCAAGTCTGTGATAATTTTGGGTAGGGAAACCCTGAAGCGATGATTATGGGTTCATAACAATCAACACATAACCTCAAATACCTTTGTATGATCCCATTTTCTTGTGGTATCACTCCATTGATGGCTGCCTATAGAGACAGAAAGCACAAACACATATGTAAACATCATATAAAGAGAACATGCCACAGTAGTCACTACAAGAAACATTAACTGTTGGCTTAAGTTAATATCATGTATAAAAGTGAGAAGTTAGTAGGTAGCTGATGCATATTATGTACATGGACTTTTTTTTAAATCAACATCAAGATTTTAGGTTAATATTTATATGACTTTATAAAGCAAAGTATATTTTAGGTTCTATAACTGTTCACCATTTCTTTAAAATGTTTTCATTTTAATCACCTTTTCGTAGTTCACTTATATAGTCCCGCAATGTTACAATTTGTTTTTTTTTTAAAGAAGGTAATCCAAGTAGCCTCTCAATTAATATGAGGTAATAAAATGTAATGTATAATATTTCCAAGAATTGCAAAAATGCTGTTTTAGATGAAGTACAGCGTGTCACATTAAGCACCACTGCTGTTTCCGCTTCGTGTAAACTACCCAAATACATACGTTTTGTTTTTTTTAGGATCATGAACTGCCATAAAGACATAGCTTGCCACTTTGACAGTTCTAATTCTCAGTTAGCAACTTAATAATGCTGAAAGGTGATAAATAACTGAGGTGCACTTCAAGACTGACCACAGAAGTCAGATATTCTGTTGTAAAACCCAAACATAATCTGTAAAAGCAAAATCCAGCAATATGGCCACATCTTTCATCCTCTCTCCTATCTCTCATTAGACTAAAGTGGAATGCACAGAGATGGACTTGATGTGTTTGTGTCTGTGTGTGCGGGTTTTTGGAGCCAGACTGTGATAAGAAGACTAACTCGGTGGATAGAGATCTGACTGGAACACGGTCTGACTGAGCCAAACAACAAAGTGTTTGCAGAGACGTGCGGACACAATGCTTGCTATGCTCTACAATTTTTTCCACATCTGTTAAGGCCATTGTAAATTATATTTTGTCTTGTTTAGAGACAGGAACCGCTAACACTTGCAAAAAAAGGTATAAAACAAGTGCATTTTTTAAACTTAAAGGAATAGTTCACCAAAACATGAAAACTCTGTCATAATTTACCAATCTTCATTCTGTTCCAAACCCTATATGACTTTCTTTCTGCTATAGAACAAAAAATTAGATATTACAGAGAATGTAAGTCTCAGTCAATTTTATTGCATAGGTGAAAGAATGCAATGAAAATAACAGCTCCTTTTTTGTCACACAGAGGAAAGAAAGTCAGACAGGTTTGGAACATGAGGGTAAGTAAATGATAACAGAATTTTCATTTTTGGCAAAACGATCCATTTAACACATTCAGGTCAATCAGAGTTCAAGTACTGAGCACATCCTACACCTCATGAAAGATTTGCTCAGGTTCAGTGCGGTGTTTGTGTGATCAAGTGTGTGTTACACATCCTAGCTTTAAGTGAGTTCAGTGTGGGGCATTCAAAACACTTGCTGACTGTCCTGTCTTGACATAAAGGGGATCTTTTTTTTGACTAGATCAACCTCGCAACCCTGAGCAGGAACAGCGAGTCATCACATTCACAGGTGCACTTAACCAGGCCGTGGGCTAGAGATTGCTTTCTTTGAATGGCTGCCAGCATACAACCAGCATCCTGTTAAATATAGTAAAACAGGCCACTTTTAAGATAAAGTGTGACTATTGAGAGAAATCTGTCTGCAAAATCACAATTTCTTTACTCTCTTTGAAACCTTTGCTTTGGATCTGTCCTGACACTGCATTCTTTCTACCACTATTACAGTCTGTTAATATGGGAAGTTTCAAACCAT
Organism: Myxocyprinus asiaticus; assembly: GCF_019703515.2. Taxonomy (NCBI): domain Eukaryota; kingdom Metazoa; phylum Chordata; class Actinopteri; order Cypriniformes; family Catostomidae; genus Myxocyprinus; species Myxocyprinus asiaticus. The sequence goes on along the minus strand of NC_059376.1, from coordinate 33,116,788 downwards.
ATAATAGCAGACTTTTAAGGTTAGAACAGGTCACATGGGTGCCTCATGCAAATTAGCACTATGGAAACTGCCAGGAAACTCCCCTTTTACCTTCACCCAACCAAAACACAGCTCTGCCAGAGTCTGCCTTTGTCTGTGGTGCAACAACTGTCACAGTGGTATATTTTTTAATGCTGCAAGAGGTGAAATGTTTGTGTGGCGGCGTACGAGAGGTGATAGGTCACATTACATCACCAGCTTGTAATACGAGGAATTCAATTCCAATTTCCACTCCATGTTTCCAAAGGGAGGGATGGGCTCTTCAAACAAAAAACTTATTAGGACCTTTTAGATCCGTCTAAATTAACTGTTTGCGATAGATAAGATGAAAGGCTGTAAAAAGGTGTGGGTATCTACTGAGCAGATTGTATTTGTTCAAATAAAATGGTCTATTAAAATAGACACTGTATAAACTCTCCACAGTAGGAGCAACTAACGAACCAATATTTCTTCACTAGGGGTGAATTATTTCTGTAAAGAAATAGAATCATACAATTCACCACCCATGACTCGGTACACATTTCTACCATGGTACAACGAAATAATTAATAAAACATTGGGCACATTGGACATTTTAAAAGAGTGGTAAAAGGGGCTCTCTGAAAAATAAATATCACCAAGTGGCTCAATATTGTCAGATGTGTATCAGTTATATATATATATATACACACACACACACACACACACACAGCTGAAGTCAGAAGTTTACATACACCTTAGCCAAATACATTTAAACACATACAAATACATTTAAAAGTTTTTCACAAGTCCTGACATTTAATCATAGAAAACAGTACCTGTCTTAGGTCAGTCAGGATCACTACTTTATTTTAAATGTCAGCATAATAGTAGAGACAATGATTTATTTCAGCTTTTCTTTCTTTCATCACATTCCCAGTGGATAAGAAGTTGACATACACTTTGTTAGTATTTGGTAGCATTGCCTTTAAATTATTTAACTTGGGTCAAACATTTTGGGTAACCTTCCACAAGCTTCTCACAATAAGTTGCTGGAAATTTGACCCATTTCTCCAGACAGAATTGGTGTAAATGAGTCAGGTTTGTAGGCCTTCTTGCTCACACACGCTTTTTCAGTTCTGCCCACAAATTTTCTATCGGACTGAGGTCAGGGCTTTGTGATGGCCACTCCAATACCTTGACTTTGTTGTCCTTAAGCCATTTTGCCACATCTTTGGGGTCATTGACCATTTGGAAGACCCATTTGCGACCGAGCTTTAACTTCCTGGCTGATATCATGAGATGTTGCTTCAATATATCCACATAATTTTCCTTCCTCATGATGCCATCTGTTTTGTGAAGTGCACCAGTCCCTCCTGCAGAAAAGCACCCCCACAACATGATGCTGCTACCCCCACGCTTCACGGTTGGAATGGTGTTCTTCAGCTTGCAGGCCTCACCCTTTTTCCTCCAAACATAACATTGGTCATTATGGCCAAACAGTTCGATTTTTGTTTCATCAGACCAGTGGACATTTCTCCAAAAAGTAAGATCTTTGTCCCCATGTGCACTCGCACACACTGTCTGGCTTTTTTATGGTGGTTTTGGAGGAGTGGATTCTTACTTGCTGAGCAGCCTTTCAGCGGTATGATGACAGAGTGGTCCCATGGTTTTTATACCTGCTTACTATTGTTTGTACAGATGAACGTGGTACCTTTAGGCGTTTGGAAATCGCTCCCAAGGATGAACCAGACTTGTGGAGGTCCACAATTTTCTTTTCTGAGGTCTTGGCTGATTTCTTTTGATTTTCCCATGATGTCAAGCAAAGAGGCACTGAGTTTGAAGGTAGGCCTTAAAATACATCCACAAGTACACCTCCAATTAGCCTATCAGAATCTAACTGGATAATTGCCTAAAGGCTTGACATCATTTTCTGGAATTTTCCAAGCTGCTTAAAGGCACAGTTAACTTAGTGAATGAAAACTTCTGAAGCACTGGAATTGTGATATAGTCAATTAAAAGTGAAACAATCTGTCTGTAAACAATTGTTGGGAAAAATTACTCATGTCACATACAAAGTAGATGTCCTAAACTTGCCAAAACTATAGTTTGCTAATATGAAATATGTGGAGTGGTTAAAAAAATAGATTATAAGTGTATGTCAACTTCTGACATCAACTGTGTGTGTGTGTGTGTGTGTGTGTGTGTGTGTGTATATATATATATATATATATATATATATATATATATATATATATCAGCTATCTGCCACAAAATTGCTAATTTGCCCACCTTGGAGTGCTTTTACAAAATCTAACCAAATCTGTGCAAAAATTAAATCATTACATCCCTATTGCTTACTGAGTGTAGTGCACAGAAAAACAAGGCCTTATTACTGCTAGGCACAGATGCAAAAATAAGAGTAAAACAATCTCAAGGATTTTATAAATAAACATTTTCAAATTGAGGTGTAATGGCTGTTAGTCAATGCAACTGGCCATGAGAACGAGGAGACTAAATCTACAGAACTGTGCCAGAACGTTCTGTGAACAACAGTGCCATTCCATAGGGTGTTTGCTACACACAGTGGCTTTGTCTCCAATGCATCACCATCAGCCACAAACAGACAAAATGCAGGAGAAATAATCATGCCCTAGTTAAAATGGTTTGTGGTTTGAAACTAACCTTAGCCATGTGTTTGCATTACAGATTTAATGTAAACTGAGTGCATCTTACCACCAAGTCCCAATTGTTCAGTTCTAGAAGTGTGATCGCCTCTGCAATATTGTCGATACCGGTACATGCCTGAAACAAAATGAAAATACAAATGGGTTCCAATGCACACTAATAAGACACATATTTAGCAAAAAGACCAAGAACTGTATTGAAAGAATGGTACAACAGAAATGGCCCCAAAACTAAAGAGAGATAATTTATTCTCTAAATCATTCAAAACAATGTAATGGTATTTGTTGTGTGCCCTATAAATGGGTTAATACAGAAAATAATTAAATTTAATTGTATCTATTAATATATTATCTATGCCAATCAAAGCTTCTTTTTTTTTTTTTTTTATCAGAATGAGCTTTATTGCCAGGTATGCTTACACATACAAGGAATCTGTCTTGGTGACAGGAGCTTCCAGTGCACAACAATACAATAAAGCAACAAGACAGAGATAATAATAAGAAGAAAAAATAATTTAAAAATAAATAAATACAAATAAATAAATAGAAATAGAATAAGAATTGGATAGAAAATAAAGTATATATAGAATACACAATAAGACAAAATATACATATATAGATATATATATATAGATATATAGATATATATATATATATATATATATATATATATATACACACATACATATATACGTAGTGCTGGTTACAGCTAATTAAATTAGATATTTTTTAATAAACGCTTAATTTTATAGTCATGAAATAATACGTATAGTATGCGTTTAGTAAATATAGTCAACCTCCAATGTTTGGTAAATGCTAACTGACACTTTTGTGTTTTGTTAGCCTACTTCTTGAAGAGTTTGTTCTCACAGCATAAAAATCTAAACAACTGGTCCCAGTACTTGTAAACGGACTCATATTTGAGACACAATCCAAACAAACTGAAAAACACGTGTTTTTGCTGAGTGTGACAGCTACGGCAGTGTAGAAAACAACCTCGGACAGTGTAAACAAACCAGAAGAACCGGTGCGACCTGGAAATAAACAAACTCAAACGGCACAGCAACCAACACTGCACAGTCATCTGACAGCTTCGGTTCAGACAGTGGCCATTACAGGGTCATAAAAAGAAAGAGCAGGCTTCAGATGACAGTCGTGTAATGTGTGCTAGTCCCAAATAAGCAGATGACATTAAAATGTGTCCAGTCATGTGCTTTACAGACTTCACTTCTGCTGAATAATTCAAACAAAGCCACTGACAGCTGATCATCTCGAAACATGTCAACAAAAACGAGTGTCTTCAATAACCGTTAGCCGGCCCGCACATAGTAGCCACAAGAACAGTCCTGATCTGAACCTTCAGACTTTATAAACTCAAACACGGCGTTTATTTGTGCGAGGTAACTGACCTGAAAGTCGGCCAGGATCATTTCTCTGTCCATGTTGCTGTCGGAGGCCATTGCAGGGAGAAGCTAACGACTCATGTAAAATACCCCTAAAATATCAACCTCCGATTTCAAAAGAGCAGCAGGGAACACGGCTTATCAACGTGCGGCGAGTAATTAAGGTATAAACGCTGCTGTTCTGGCCGTATTGTCACTCTTTAGTGGATTTCTGTTTTTCTGTTATCGTCACTTTGCTGTTCTTGATCGGCGTTCAAAGCAACAGAAACATCTTACGGCTGCCGTAAATAAGTGTCGTAAACTGTCGCGATACTCGTACGGTTAAAGAATGGATCTGTTTTTTAAAGGAGCAGCGAGGCCGTGGTGAATGTATTGTCATCAGGGGCGTTGATTCCAGGGGGGATGGGGAAGAGGTAACACCCCCAATAATCATACCATGATCAATGGAAACATGTCAATTCTTGATACTGTAACCCCACCAATGTTCAAGCCAAATCTATGCCCTTTACTGTCATTCAATTAGCTTGTTTGTGTTTGAATTACTACTGAAAGTGTCTGACATTTTAAGAAGAAATAAAGTCAACAAATTGAGTGTTTGCAATATAGCAAAGGTATTTTTTTTTAGCTCTGTTGGCAAAGTGACTTGAGTGATTGCTTTTATCTGTATCAAGTTGAAATGAGTGCACAAAACGGAGGGATATCCCTACTGAAAAAAGAAAGCAAAGTATCTTGGCTGGTTTTAGAGGGGTTTGGGGCACTTTTTAGCTGGTCATGCTGAGAGACCAGCTGACCCCTCTGCTAAAATAGCTGAGAACCAGCTTGGCCAGCCAACCATATTTAGCTGGCTTTAGCTGGGGTGTTCAGCAGCTGTAGAAATTATGATTTCTAGGAATAAACTATTACTTAGTAGTGCTGTTGGTCACTAGAGGCATTTATTGCGATGAAAAAAATTAAATGAGGGTGTGCAATATTGAAAAACTGGCCTTTCTTAAACAAACTGTACTTAAAGGAATATTCCGGGATCAATATAAATTAAGCTCAATTGACAGCATTTGTAGCATAATGTTGATTACCACAAAAGTTAATTTCGACTTATCCCTCTTTTCTTTAAAAAATAAATTAATTAAAAATCTGGGTTACAGTGAGGCACTTAAGGTCAAAGTATACTTTGGTTTTCCACATTCCTGATCGTCATCGAAATTGCCATACATTCACAATGTTTAAAAAGTATAGCAATAAGACATAAAATAAATTGCATGTTAAAATTATTTTAGTGCGATTAATTCGCTTGCTAACCTGTTCTGTGTAAAGGTATATCCCATTTTACAACTTTGTTGCCATAATGACAATTCCGTAAACCCTAAAACGACCGTAAACAACTTTAAACAACTTAACAGCTCAAAAATACATGGGTTTGTGTATTTAAAGTGCTTTTAAAAACTTATAAGCTTCACATGTCTGCCTTAAAACCCTTTAAAAATTGTTCCCATTCACTTCCATTGTAAGTGCCTCACCTTAACCTCGATTTTTGCTTCTTCTTCTTCTTTTTTAAGAAAGGAGGGACGAGTCGAAATACATTTTTGTGGGTATCATCAACATATGCAACAAATGCTTTTGATTGAGCTTTACTTGTATTGAACCCAAAATATTCCTTTAAATACAAAACGTTGCGCTAGATGAGTGTATCTCGATACTAGTTACATGACTGAATTTAACCTCCAATTGTTTTACAACAGCCTTGCCAGCATTAGTAATTTGAATAGCCTACATTTCACTTCAAGAATACGTTTAATGAAAGATAATTCATGTACACTGCAAAGCCTTTACATGCGAAGTCGGGGAGGAACGTTTAACATGGCATAATCTGTGAGAAAGCAGAATGTGCATCTTTTTCTCAGCCTCTCCCCAGCATTACCGTTGAGTCCCGCCTCACTCCGCGTCTGTTAGTAAAAGTGGGCGGAAGTGTCGGTCCTTTATTTCAAAAACGGAGTTATGTCAAACAACAGCGGCAGACTCTTTGACATAGTCAGCTGTCTTCCGACCAGCTTATTCAACGCCCATAAACCGGTTGAAAGGATAAGTGGATATACATCGATGCCCGGCACGTAACCATTTTCCAGGTAGTGGATACAATGTTCTATTTTAAATTATCTATAATGACGTCGTGCATCATCGGCTGAATCGACACTATGTATCTGCACCACCGTGCGCGAGCGATCACAACAAATGAACAGATATTCACGCCTGCAGTTTGAAATCATTCACTGAGCGCCGTTTGAATCTTTCCTCTTCTTGCATACTGAAACCAGGTTTACAATTATATCTACGCGTGTCATTTGATCGGCGGACGAGTGTCTGTTATCCATTTTTTTTTTTTTTTGACAACACCCATGCCAGCCTTGACCGATTTGATGTGCAGATCAAAGAAGATCGCATATGACGTTTCTTATTCAAGGATTTTCCCCAGTTGAAAATGGGCGGGAAGTTTGCGTAAAACGTTCTACACAGCCTTGTAAACTTATTGGATGGATATATCAGATTCCCTCGCCGAATAACAGTCTGCTCCCTCTATTTATCTGTTTCAGAGTTTTTATGGAGACAGTGATACCGGCTTGAAATGACGACAGCATCTGCTAATGCCATGAGAGGATCGCGGTTCTGCAGCCCATTGCACCTGCATATAGTTAAAATCAAAGGACTCATGAAAGGGCACCGGAGACATGTTTGAGTCTCCGGGCCGCGACACTGCTCTTTTCTGTTATAGATCTCTGAAGTGCACGAATGTGAGGTCATTTGTTATTTGGTCATTTGTTGCTTTTGTTTTCATCGCGAAAAGTGACTGGCGTTGCGCTGGAGCGTTTTCCCCCTCTTTGACTTCTTCTCCACTTTATTTGTTCGGGTCGTTGGGCTAAATAAAACGATGTAGGCCTGGGTTCGTGAAAGTAAAACGGCGGTTCTTTTTGTTTCGTTTGTTTCATTGCACCACTGATATCTGGACCAAGACCACAGCAGCGCTTCATGTCATGCACGAATACTGGGAGGAACTTCTCACACAAATCACATAAAAGAGGATGTGTTTATTTTTATTTTTTTTATTTTTTATTTTTTCTTACAACCGATATATTTGATAGAGATGGCGTTACATCCCTGTTTTCTGCGCTGGTTCGTATAGCTTCCTAAGGACGATATTAATGTGGGCGGACCTTGGCTCATCTCCAACGGATATTTTTTAGGGGGGCTGGAGGATCGGACTATTTACTACAGCTTTGTAGTAGGCTACATCTCGTCACCATCAAGATTTTTTTTTCCCCATATGAACCATCGGACATTTTTAAAGACAGAATCAGAGATCTGAAATATTCTACCTCTTCCTTAGCATTTTGTCAGTATATAATGGCCGAAGCCACAGCTATAGATAGGTTGAGCACTGCAGCTGCGAGAGGAGATCTGAAGGAAGCTGAGCAGATATTGCAAAGCAACGTGAACGTTAATGAGAGGAACAAGTTCGGCAGGACAGCATTGCAGGTTAGAATCACAAACCGATGAATTTATTTGACATAAAACGACATGGGAGTAGCCTACACTTTACAGCTTTCCACATGTATTTGTTATTAAGCATTTGTAGCGCAATAGAAAATATACGTAGCATATATATATATATATATATATATATATATATATATATATATATAATTTATTTATTTATATGAAGCCTATTATTATTAACGATGTCTAATACACGTGCATCACCCTCAAGAAAACATGTCGATTTGTCCTTCTCGATGCCACTGTAAGCAGTGATTTGGTAGATTTTCTTTGAAATAATCCAAGGTTATTTTTAAAGTTGCATGTACATCACAAAGTATCCACCTGTTACAGCTTATCTATATATAGCCTAATTATGTCAACAAATTAGAGTGCTCAATAGCAGGCATTCTTTCCCTGAAACATAAATTATTTAATTGTGGAAACTGAAAAAACGGTTATATTACACCATAGTCATCCCACGAGCTATGAAATATGACTTTGTAGTTTTTGGCAGCTTTACACTTGCATTAGTTCAAGGACAATTCCAATATTGTAATATTATGTATACTGTATATCTAAACAGCCTTAAAAACAGTAACAATAAAGCTAAAAATGTAATTTTAATTTTAACACACTTTCTATTTTATTGGCAATAGCTTCAAACCCAAAGTGTTTGTAGATGCTTATGTTTATTATTTCCTTTATGGAGGAACAGAAAACTCTCGCATGGTTTAGAAAAGTAGACTTAAAATCTTATTAGCCTCGCAAATGGATAATTCACTTAAAAAGATTATATTCTGATAATCAGAATGCAGATTGGACTGGAATCGAGTCTTCTGAATTCACTCTATTTAATTTCGGTCAGCACAAGAAAGTATTAGGCCTAGTCTCAAAAAAAGGGTACTGTTTTAATGTAGCAGTCACTTGGGGTGGTAGCCTACCCTTATTTTGGGTAGGCCTACATAAGTAGACACATACTGTATATATATATATATATATATATATATATATATATATATATATATGTCCCCCCCTCCCCACACACACACACACACACACACACACACAAAAGTCCCCTTGAGAATACTAGAGCTGCTTGTGTCATTTTCATACAAAATATTCGCTAAAGCTTCAGAATGAGTAATAGTTTCAGTAGTATCACTACGAAATCCCAATTCTCGATGTAGCCTTTCAATTTATCTCACATTTATATGGCTATAAAGCCTTATTAAATCCAGCCTCGTTAAATTATATTAAAATATTAGTGTAATGCTCTGGTTAACTTCCTCGTGAAATTTCCATAGATACAAACCACGATCTATGGGATTACCCTGGTAATTTAGTTCATCACTTCATACCTGATATCATCAGAGTTTAGTGCGTCATCATTTCCTAAATTATCTGCTCAAAATTCAGTTCGATATGCATTTGTCATACATACATGCATTTTATACAACATATTTTGAGCATCTGTTTGCATGGTATAGCTATAATGAAGTTTCTAATGAGAAATAATAGGCACACATTCTGTGAATACTACTTTGTTCGTGACCACATGCAATAAAAAGAACACGAATATTTTGGACATTCACACCTAGATGTGAATAATGCTTTAATAATGCATATTGCATAAATCTATAAATTCACACTTTCACTCAGAGTTATCGTAATGCATATAGCGCCATTATTTTGGACCTTCACAACCAAGGGACTATCAACCAAGACACGTAATTTTATTGCATAATAGCTATAGTCTTCTCTCTCTCTCTCTCTCTCTCTCTCTCTCTCTCTCTCTCTCTCTCTCTCTCTCTCTCTCTCTCTCTTTTAGAAATAATAGATGCGCATTCTTAGAATTATCCTAATTATTGCTCATAACCACATTTAATAAAAAGTAGCCTAAGATTATTTTGGACAATCACACCCATGTGAGTAATGCATATTCCCAAATGCACACTTTCACTCAAAATTGCCCTGATTATATTGGGCTTCCAACCCTAGATCATTTTTTTTCCTTTTCAGACAGAACCAACACATCATATAACTTTCTCCATAATACGACACAATTTAAACACATGATTTTTTCTGTTTGGATTGTATCTCAGGTGATGAAACTTGGCTGCCCTTCAATAGCGGAGGCGTTGCTAGGAGCGGGCGCGGACCCAAACGCGCGCGACCCCTTTGAAAGACTGACCATCAGTCACGATGCCGCGAGAGACGGATATCTGGACACTCTACAGGTGCTTGTGCGGAATGGTGCTGATGTCAATCTCCTTGACAACAACGGCAACCTGCCTCTGCATCTGGCGGCGCAGGAAGGACACCTGGGTGTTGTGCAGTACCTCGTATCTCATTGCAAGGCACAACCTTTTCTGCCTAACGCAAAAGGCTGCACACCTCGTGACCTGGCGCTTATGCACAAAAACCATAGCACTGTGGAGTGGTTAGATAGTATTGTGCCGTCAGAATCCAGCTAGAGAATATGTCTATAGGCAAATGTGATTTGTTTTATAATAAGAGGTAGCAGATAAGATAAATGCTGAACGAGCGACTTGCATTGCAGAACATTCAGCAAACTACCTCTTATCTTATTGCAATGTATAATAGGCTGTTGGATTTCGGGCTCAGGGGCATGTCTTTTTGTGAAGAACAAATAACATTTTTTTTAGCGTTAGGCTACGTGTAATTGTTATGACCTTCTCAAGTATAAAAATGCTTTCAATTGGCTGAATGGTTTATTTATAGGTCTCTGACATTGAAATAGTTCTCCACGTCTGTTGATAAATATTCCACTGGTTCTAAGTAAAATACTCCCACATCTTAGATTCGTAGATAATTTCTTTCACTAACTTTCAATATTACATTTCAGCAAAGCCTTTACGTCCAGAAAGAAAGAATTGTTGATCATTTATTTTAATGGATCTGCTTAAAGAAAAATTGACATCTCATTTTATTGAAGTAATTGCACTATAATAGTCAATATCCACTTAACATCCCCTGACTGCTCCGAATTTATATATATATATATATATATATATATATATATATATATATATATATATATATATATATAATTATTATTATTATTATTTGTGCGTTTGTCTATTTTTTTTTTTTTATTATTATTTTTTTTTTACAACGAACTTGCACATTTGCTTGTAGCCTAATTAATGCATTTTTTTTTTTTTTCAGGCCTTAACTGTGAAAGTTTTTTGTTGTTGTTTTTGCATTCAAAATATTAATTCTTTATTAAAATAACCAAAGACAGCTGTTAAACGGTTTCTCTATGTTTTCATGACGTTTCATGATGTTGTGTGTTTAACTCTGGCCTCGTGTCAATACAATACGGGTAGGCCTAAAACATTTATGAGACTGTATTAAAATATGATGTTTGATGTTGTTAAATGTATAAAAGAGACGAATAAAACGTTGTGACGTTGGTAGTGTCATTTTTATATTCTTAGTGCATAAGTTGTACTAGAAACATTTGGAGCGGATGATCTAAAACGTTGTTGGTAAAGAGGTCTGTCATTCACCAATAATCAGAAATAGCCACACATTTGACAAAATTTCACTCTTTCGAGTGAAAAAATGAAACTAAATGAATGCACGTTTTTACCCCAATGTCCCATTATTAATTTGGGCTAATGCCAGTTTTATTTCTCTCACCTTTTCAAATATTTGATTTAATAGATTCATTTATCGAATCTCCTAGTTAAGCAACATAAATGCATGCACAATAAAATCCAAAAAAGGACAGTAAGATCCAAATGCATCATGTGAGCACATTATTTCCCTTCAACGGTCTCGCAATAATCTAAAACAAATATTTTGACGTGTTGTGTGTGTGGCAGTTACTCTTTTGAAAACAAAACCACAATCTGGAGAGAGAGAGAGAGAGGACACGTTTTAACAACGCAGATCCACATCTAACACTTTGCCAGTAATATCTTGGGTATGCAATGTGCTTTTATTTGATAGCTCGTTAATCAAAAACAAATAGTTGAATTGTTATTATTGCGCTACCATAATACAAAAAGCAGAGCAAGTAAATGATAATATGGTGACTCTCTATGAGGGTTTTCCTGGCCGAGCAGGCAAAAGCTCCAGCAGAGATCCGTTAGAACGGTGGGAGGACACAGCAGCGCGGTGCGCAGTGCCAAAATTTTAAATTTAGGCGGTTTCAGTGTAAAAACACTTATGTTTTTTCCTCCAAACTCACTGTGCACGAGAAGACAAGACGCTTCATTATTAAGACCACGTTTTGCGTTTTCAAAACACAGTTTTCATCATTGTGGAGATGGCATAAAGTGATCTTCCTGGTTGCGCGACTTCACAAAGGCTGCGTAAAACTTTTTGAAACGCGCGATTGCATCGCTAATCTTTCACCCTTTATTCTCCCATTTCAGTTCATTATTAATGTGACAGTTATTCATCTTTCCACCTCGGTATATCGGCTATCAACGAAGAAAAAAGGTAAACAAAAAAGTCTAAATGTGGATAAACTCTTATTGAAATTGTGATTTCGAAGACATGTTTGGGCATGACTCTGGTCATTTTAGCACCCATATAAGGGAACAGTTAACATCATTTAAACAAGAAAACTGTGAAAAAGAGAATTGTGTGTGGGTTAGTTTAAAAAAAAGAAAGAAAAAAGAATACAATAATATTGATAAATCGAAAGTCAAAGGCAAATTCGACTTAATTTAGACTCGATTTAGAAATAAATATTTTAATAAATTGCCACATTGCATCCGGACTCATACGCAATATACGGCCATCTTTTCGGCGTTATTTTTACACATAAATATCTTTACAGGTTATCCTCGCTACATTGCTAGCTTGTTATCATTGGTGACATATTTGATATTGTTGATAGGTTGTGTCATGCACTTCATGCTGTTATTAGTTATTATTAGAGCTATTTCAAAAAATATGAATATATTGTAATTTTAGTTTGGAGGGCAGAATTCACCAAAAAAAAAATAAAAATAAAAATAAAAAACTCAAACCCTTATACACTGAACAATATATTAACCCAAAAGTGTGTGTCATGTGGTAACATCTAATTTAACTGGTTAATTCAAGTCAGAAATATTATTAAAGATCACTCAATCAATCTGAATCCATTAGGCTACACCAACAAAACTAATTTTAAGGTTTAGATCAGGTAGAAATAGCTCCATAAGGTAAAGATGGCAATATAGCAAAGTTCTAAACTGTCTCTGATTATAGCACCTGTGACAGCATTCCCCAGTCTCCTCATATACTGCACACACACACAGGCACATTGCGGAAATAAAAAATGCAGACCAATTTGTGACACATTTGGTATATATTTATGTCATGTCCTTCATGCTGAAAAAAAAAAAGTGATTTCTCTTTAACATTGGAGACAGTGGGTGTAGAGGTCACCACAACTGACCTTTCAGAACAATTTGGTGGAGCTGTGCTATTTCTAGGTTATTTCTAATTACAGTTATATACAGTAGATTACTTGGTCTAGATTTTCTGTGTCGACTAAGTGATCAATATAGGCCTACAATAAAATATCAAAATATATTTCTAAATGGGTAAACATAAGGACACTTAAGAAGCATTCATTAAGGACATTCATGTTATTTTATTTAATACATTTTTAATCCAAATTGGGTCACACAGAATTACAATAATTTTTTTTTTATTATTATTTATTTATTTATTTATTTATTTTGTTCTGACCCTACAGGGCAGTTTCATTTCATCTGAATAGAGACATCAGGGAATGTCATGTGGCAGACCTTTCATCTGCATTTCACAAATGCTTTACACATCCTGGGTCAAGAAGTCATGGTGCATTTTTGCCATCTCTGTTTAATTGCTCAACATCAGTATTTTGTCCCAATGCTTTCCTTGAATGTTAATATCTTTCCCCTCACAGCAATCTTATTTGACAGAAAAGTTTTGTTTGTCATTTTAAGTACATTCCATTTGTCCCAAATTATCTAATATTAATTTTTATTCCTGAACATATATCAAAATGTTAATGTTTTATGTGAATATAACAATATAGTTTTAAAGTGTTAACATGAATGGGATAATGGCATTTTGTTAGGAATGTTCCGGGTTAAATACAAGTTAAGGTCAACAAACAGCATTTGTTGCATAATGTTGATTACCACAGAAAATTATTTTGACTCGTCATTAATTAATAAAAATAATATTAAAAAAAGATGATCGCTGTTTTATTAAGGCACTTAAAATGTGAGTGAATGGGGCCAGTTAATAAACATTCAAATACTCAAAAGTTTCGAAAGAACAGCCACAAGACATAAACATTATACATGGTAACATGATTTTAGTGTGATAAAATCACTTACAGGGTTTGCTGATGTTGTATCATCATGGCAACAAAGTTACATTTTACAATTTGATCCTGATAAGGTTAGTAAGCATTTTTTCCACATTAAAATCATGTTAACATGTATAATGTTTTCATCTTGTGGCTATACTTTTGGAATAGTGTGTATTGTAATATTTATGGACTGGCCCCATTGTAAATGCCTTACTGTCAACACAGTTACAGTTATTTTTTTAAATAAATGAGGGCCGAGTCAACATAATTTGTGGTAATCTATGTTATACCATAAATGCTGTTGGTTTACCTTAACTTATATTGAACATGGAATATTTATTTAATTTTATTTAAAAAAAAAAAAACACTATTTCCAAATGTAGCCTACACAAATAATAGTGAAATAAATAAAGCTCCAAATCTGTTTTTCTGTGTGGTTGACAGTTAATACAGAACATATAAAAACACCCATTGCTTTTCAGCCATTGATTTTGTGGGCAGTATAACAAGTTTGCTGCTTTGTAATTTGTGAGCCTTACAAGAGCTTGTGTGAGCAGCTGCCAGGACAGTGCCACTTCTCATCACAATTGTACAGAGCGGTTATCTGATTTACCATAGACTTTGTCATTTCGAACCAGTTTGGCCATTCTCTGCTGACGTCTCTAATCAACAAGGCATTTCCATCCACAGAACTGCCGCTCACTGGATGTTTTTTGTTTTTGGCACCATTCGGAGTAAATTCTAAAGACTCTAAAGTAAATTCTAAAGACTCTAAAGAAAATCCCAGTAGATCAGCAGTTACAGAAATACTCAAACTAGCCCGTCTTGCACCAACAATCATCCATGCTATGATCTAATCAGCCAATCATGTGGCAGCCGTGCATAAAATCAGGCAGACACGGGTCAGGAGCTTCAGTTAATGTTCACATCAACCATCAGAATGGGGAAAAAAATTTGATCTCAGTTATTTGGACCGTGGCATGATTATTGGTGCCAGATGGGCTGGTTTGAGTATTTCTGTAACTGCTGATCTCCTGGGATTTTCACACACAACAGTCTCTTGAATTTAGTCCAAATAGTGCCAAAAACAAAAAAATATCCAGTGAGTGGCAGTTCTGTGGATGGAAATGCCTTGTTGATCAGAGAGGTCATCAGAGAATGGCCAGACTGGTTCGAACTGACAAAGTCTACGGTAACTCAGACAACCCCTCTGTACAATTGTGATGAGAAGAATAGCATCTCAGAATGCTATTCTGAGATGCGGGTTGGCAATGTTTTGGTGGCACGAGGGGGACCTACACAATATTAGGCAGATGGTTTTAATGTTGTGGCTGATCGGTGTAAATACAGTATATATACAGGGTTGGGAGGGTTACTTTTGAAATGTATTCCACTACAGATTACAGAATACATGCTGTAAAATGTAATTTGTAACATATTCCGTTAAATTTCTCAAGGTCAGTAATGTATTCTAAATACTTTGGATTACTTCTTCAGCACTGGTAGATTTTTTCACTTATTTTGACTATAAAAACTCTGCCAGTACAGTAAGACAACATACACATTAAAAATACATTCTCTGAATATATTTATCTATTTATATTATTTATATATAGAAACCTAAATATCTTATGCAGTGTTGTTTCTAAAACAAGATAAATCAAACTGATCTTGTTTTAAGGATTTTTAGATGTTTTTACAGGAAAACAATACAACAATTATTACTAAGAATACGATTTTTGCCCTAATATCAAAAGTCTTACTAGAAAAAAAGAAATTATGATCCAACGTGAATTTTCTTGATAAAAAAATATGATCGTGCCTGGTAACGTGCATGTAAAATGGCTAGATATAGCATTTTAGCTTAGTGTAAAGCTGACAATTTACACAGGGTTTATTTCTATTTCTTAGAGATAGATGCACCTTGGATCTCGTCATTTATATGTATAAATGTTTTCCATTTGAAAGGACTAAATATTAAATGAAACAAATGACAATAAAATGCAAAGTAATCTCTTCAGTAATCAAAATACTTTTTGAATGTAACTGTATTCTAATTACCAATGATTTAAATTGTAACTGTAGTGGAATACAGTTACTTATATTTTGTATTTTAAATACGTAATCCCATTACATGTATTCCGTTACTCCCCAATCCTGTATATATTCATAGGGGAGATTGGCTATTTTTTATTTTTTTTTACACATTTTCACCATTATTGTCCAGAAAAAAGATACAGTTTATTGAACAGATGCTGACCTTTTGTGTACAGGGCTTGTTAAAAATTATACTATCTAGCTAAAGCATTCATGATTGCTTGCTCTGAACTGACATTAATGAAAAAATACCCATGTCCTGAGAACAAAGATCAAACGTTCGATAGAAATCTACCTTCATCATACAGTTGTGCTCAAAAGTTTGCGTACCCTTGGAGAATTGGTAATATATGTACCATTTTTAAAGAAAAATGAGTGAGCAGGCAAAACACATTTCTATTATTTCTTATGGGATTCATATTCAACTGTAGGTTATAACAGAATGGCACAATCATAAAACAAAACATGGCAACAAAGAAAAAAATGAAATGACCCCTGTTCAAAAGTCTGCATACCCTTAGTTCTTAATACTGTGTATTGCCCCCTTTAGCATAAATGACAGCGTGCAGTCTTTTGTAATAGTTGTCTATGAGGCCCCAAATTCTTGCAGGTGGTATAGCTGACCATTCGTCTTGACAAAATGCCTCCAGGTCATGCAAAGTCTTTGGTCGTCTTGCATGAACCGCACGTTTGAGATCTCCCCAGAGTGGCTCAATGATATTAAGGTCAGGAGACTGTGATGGCCACTCCAGAACCTTCACCTTTTTCTGCTGTAACCACTGGAGGATCAACTTGGCCTTGTGCTTAGGGTCATTGTCATATTGGAAAGTCCAAGAGCGTCCCATGCGCAGTTTTTGTGCAGAAGAATGCAAATTGTCTGCCAGTATTTTCTGATAACATGCTGCATTCAACTTGCCATCAATTTTCATAAGATTCCCCGTGCCTTTAGAGCTCACACACCCCCAAAACATCAGTGAGCCACCACCATGCTTCACAGTGGGGATGGTATTCTTTTCACTATAGGCCTTGTTGACCCCTCTCCAAACATAGCGCTTATGGTTGTGACCATAAAGTTCTATTTTGGTCTCATCACTCCAAATTACAGTGTGCCAGAAGCTGTGAGGTGTGACAAGGTGTTGTTTTTTGTGGCACTGGCATAGTAAAGGCTTCTTTCTGGAAACTCGACCATGCAGCTCATTTATGTTCAAGTATCATCGTATTGTGCTCCTTGAAACAACCACACCGTCTTTTTCTAGAGCAGCCTGTATTTCTTCTGAGGTTACCTGTGGGTTTTTCTTTGTATCCCAAACAATTCTTCTGGCAGTTGTGGCTGAAATCTTTCTAGGTCTACCTGACCGTGGCTTGGTATCAAGAGATCCCTGAATTTTCCACTTCTTAATAAGTGATTGAACAGTACTGACTGGCATTTTCAAGGCTTTGGATATCTTTTTATATCCTTTTCCATCTTTATAAAGTTCCATTACCTTGTTACGCAGGTCTTTTGACCATTCTTTTCTGCTCCCCATGGCTCAGTATCTAGCCTGCTCAGTGCATCCACGTGAGAGCTAACAAACTCATTGACAATTTATACACAGACACTAATTGCAATTCAAAAAGCCACAGGTGTGGGAAATTAACCTTTAATTGCCATTTAAACCTGTGTGTGTCACCTTGTGTGTCTGTAACAGGGCCAAACATTCAAGGGGATGTAAACTCTTGATCAGGGTCATTTGAGTGATTTCTGTTATCATTATGATTTAAAAAGGAGCCAAACAACTATGTGATAATAAATGGCTTCATATGATCACTATACTTAAATAAAATACAGTTTCTTTTTTTTTTTTTTTTTGCATGATCAGTCATATTTTCAAAATCAATGCCAAAATTTCACAATTTCTGCAAGGGTATGCAAACTTTTGAGCACAACTCTATACTGTAGGTGACCCTGTATAAAGAGGGTCTTTATTGTGACCACAATCTTTATTGTGTTCAAATATTATCCAAGAACTATTAGAAAAATTTGATGGTAAAGGAATTTTAATTTAGAATTCACAGAAATATTCTAATTTAGACAGTTTTGAACTAGTTTGAAACCAACATACAAATCCAGTACTTGACAAAACAAGTATTTGTGTCATTGGCTAAGCAAACTTTTGACTCAAACCCTTATACAGTGCATCTGGAAAGTATTCACAGCGCTTCACTTTTTCCACATTTTGTTATGTTACAGCCTTATTCCGAAATGGATTAAATTCATTATTTTCCTCAAAATTCTACAAACAATACCCCATAATGACAATGTGAAAGAAGTTTGTTTGAAGTCTTAGCAAATTTATTAAAAATTAAAAACGAAAAAAATCACATGTACATAAGTATTCACAGCCTTTGCCATGACACTCAAAATTGAGCTCAGGTGCATCCTGTTTCCACTGCTCATTCTTGAGATGTTTCTACAACTTGATTGGAGTCCACCTGTGGTAAATTCAGTTGATTGGACATGATTTGGAAAGGCACACACCTGTCTATATAAGGTCCCACAGTTAACAGTGTATGTCAGAGCACAAACCAAGCCATGAAGTCCAAGGAATTGTCTGTAGACCTCCGAGACAGGATTGTATCAAGGCACAGATCTGGGGAAGGGTACAGAAAAATTTCTGCAGCATTGAAGGTCCCAATGAGCACAGTGGCATCCATCTTCTGTAAATGGAAGAAGTTTGGAACCACCAGGACTCTTCCTAGAGCTGGCCGCCCGGCCAAACTGAGCAATCGGGGGAGAAGGGCCTTAGTCAGGGAGGTGACCAAGAACCCGATGGTCACTCTGACAGAGCACCAGCATTTCTCTGTGGAGAGAGGAGAACCTTCCAGAAGAACAACCATCTCTGCAACACTCCACCAATCAGGCCTGTATGTTAGAGTCGCCAGACGGATGCCACTCCTCAGTAAAAGGCACATGACAGCCCACCTGGTGTTTGCCAAAAGGCACCTGAAGGACTCTCAGACCATGAGAAACAAAGATTGAACTCTTTGGCCTGAATGGCAAGCGTCATGTCTGGAGGAAACCAGGCACCGCTCATCACCTGGCCAATACCATCCCTACAGTGAAGCATGGTGGTGGCAGCATCATGCTGTGGGGATGTTTTTCAGCGGCAGGAACTGGGAGACTAGTCAGGATCGAGGGAAAGATGAATGCAGCAATGTACAGAGACATCCTTGATGAAAACCCGCTCCAGAGCACTCTGGACCTCAGACTGGGGCGAAGGTTCATCTTGCAACAGGACAACGACCCTAAGCACACAGCCAAGATAACAAAGGAGTGGCTACGGGACAACTCTGTGAATGTCCTTGAGTGGCCCAGCCAGAGCCCAGACTTGAACCTGATTGAACATCTCTGGAGAGATCTGAAAATGGCTGTTCACTGACGCTCCCCATCCAACCTGATGGAGCTTGAGAGGTCCTGCAAAGAAGAATGGGAGAAACTGCCCAAAAATAGGTGTGCCAAGCTTGTAGCATCATACTCAAAAAGACTTGAGGCTGTAATTGGTTCCAGAGGTGCTTCAACAAAGTATTTGAGCAAAGGCTATGAATACTTATGTGCATGTGATTTTTTTTTTTTTCATTTTTTTTTTTTTTAATAAATTTGCAAAGATTTCAAACAAACTGCTTTCATGTTGTCATTATGGGGTATTGTTTGTAGAATTTTGAGAAAAATGATGAATTTAATCCATTTTGGAATAAGGCTGTAATATAACAATATGTGGAAAAAGTGAAGCGCTGTGAATACTTTCTGGATGCACTGTAGTTACTAAGATATAGCATTTGTAACAAATTTCCCCAGTCTTCCCTATGTACTATACACACACATACTGCTAAATAAATAAATAGTCAATAAATAAATATATAAATGCAAACATACAATAAAAATACATTTACATATACAGTAGTCATCATGCAGTTTTAGAGGATCTTGTATGACTGCAATATTGTACACATCACTTGACACAGCTGGTACAAAATCTGCCAAGAAAACATTCCCCACACCATTACACCACCGCCACCAGCCTGGACTGTTGACACAAGGCAGGTTGGGTCCATGGATTCATGCTGTTGGCGCTAAATTCTGACTCTACCATCTGTGTGCCTCAGCAGAAATCGAAATTCATCAGACCAGGCTAAATTTATCCAGTCTTCAACTGTCCAATTTGGTGACCCTGTGCCCACTGCAGCCTCAGCTTTCTGTTCTGTGCTTTCTGCTGGCTGACAGAAGTGGAACCCAACGTGGTCTTCTGCCGCCTCAAGGTTCAACATGTTGTACATTCTGAGATGCTTTTTCTGCTCAGGCTCTTTGAGCCTCTGAGGGTATTGACAAAGTAGTTGGTTATATGCCCAGACTATCTGATATGCCCCATCACTAACTGTCATGAAATACATGTGTTGCTGCTTGCTCAACAGTGTCTAGTAACATTTAAAATATTTCAGAATACACTTAAAGGGTTAGTTCACTGAAAAATGAAAATTCATTATTTACTCACCCTCATTCCATCCCAGATGTGTATGACTTTCTTTCTTCTACTGAACACAAACACAGGTTTTTTGAAGAATCTCTCAGCTCTGTAGGTCGATACAATGCAAGTGAATGGGTGCCAAAATTTTGAAGCTCAAAAATCCACATAAGGTCAACATAAAAGTACTCTAGATGACTCTGGTGGTAAATCTATATCTTCTGAAGTGATGTGATAGGTGTGGGTGAGAAAAAGATCAATACTAAAGTCCTTTTTCCTTTACTTTCTCCTTCTGTTTTTGGTGATTCACATTTATAATAAAAAATGACTTAAATATTGATCTGTTTCTCACCCACACCTATCATATCACTTCTGAATATATGGATTTAACCACTTGGGTCATATGGATTACTTTTATGCTGACTTATGTGATTTTTGGAGCTTCAAAATTTTGGCACCCATTCACTTGCATTGAATGGACCTACAAAGCTGAAATATTCTTCTAAAAACCTTTGTTTGTGTTCTGCAGAAGAAAGAAAGTCATACACATCTTGAATGCCAGGAGGGTGAGTAAATAATGAGAGAATTTTCATTTTTGGGTGAACTATCCCTTTAAAAACAAGTGTGACCATGCAAGCTTTGAATTTTCCTTTTTATAGGTGACAATATGGAATTGTTACATCTATAGGTTAAAGTGATCCTAATGATGTTTTGTATGGTTGGCAAGTTGTTCTGTCTTTTTGCTGGTCAGAGAGTATATAAGCCTATTTGCAATGTGTGTGTACAACAAAAGGCCTAAATACAATGTGTATGTATGCAAATACAGGTAAGGTTGGTTATCACATAGTGATGTTATCAAAAGAACTACATCTTTTTAACTATAAGGTTAGGAGTCGTAAGTCCAATTTCATAAATGTTTGTTTTCTTTAGAAGTGGGTTTAACTGTTGCTTTCGAACATCTGAAAGGCTGAACTGAGTTCTCAGGACAAGGGTGTTTTTTTATGTCAGGGCAGGTCAGGTTGACACATTTATATCTGGGCAAGTTGTCACACATTTTATATGTTGTAATTTAAAACAAATTGTTATTTACAAATACTTTTTCCATTTTTACGGTTTCAATAATTGTTTTACTGTTTAAATTTGGCTGAAAAGTTATTAAATAGCCAATAAAACATTTTAAAGACAGATATGTTGTGGAAGGCTAGTTTAGATTTTATTTCACATTTCAGAAAATGTATCTTCTTTAAATCAGTATCAATAAACATCAGGTTCCCATCACAACATCAGGTTTCCATCACAACACGCCCCATTTTTTGAATGAACTGTATGTTTTTTTTCCTGGGAAATAATGGTGGAAATGTTCAATAGCTTTTTTGTAGCCAAGATTTTAAAGGAATAGTCATGGCATGGATTTTACCACTGTAGTCATATGGATTTTCTTTTTGCTGCATTTATATACTTTTTGGAGCTTCAAAGTTCTGGCCATCATTCACTTGCATTGACTTTGCCAACAGAGCTGATACTGTCTTCTAAAAATCTTCATTTGTGTCCAAATGAGTAAATGATGATAGAATTTTCCTTTTTGGGTGAACTATTCCTTGAAGGTATGTTCCCCTGCAGAAATTGACTTATAAATAAAAGAAACCCACTCACTGGAGTAATATTCACTGGAGTAAAAAGTGTTACAACTTGAACTAGAACTTCACAAAGCCATATCATAGTACCAAAATATCATCACACAACAGCTCAGATTCCAGATTAACAGCAAAACCTTTTTTTTTTTTTCTAGTCACGAGTTCAACTCAAAGCAAAAAATGCAACCTCATCTATTTCCAAATTTGCTTTTTATTTTTACTTTAGTGATCAGTGTTGAGCCTTCTTTTTACTGTAACCACTGGGTATGGCCTACAACAAAAGTGACTCAGCATTTCATGTGCCTTGGCCACTTTAGCGTAACAGTGCTAGGCGCCCTCTAGTAATGCACAGAAGCTACTGCAGTTTAAGGAGCCAGCCAGCAAAGCATGGAACGCATTACGTAGCAGTGACGTCATGTCTCAAAGACCAATATGTCAAGCAGTGCCCTGCTGTGAAATGCTATAGCCTACTATAAAACTAAAGTAGCATTTTAAAATAATTATTACAGATGTAGTTTTTATGACCTCATTTGTGTAATCCTTGTAGAATCATACTATACGCATTTTTTAGGACTTTCTGTGACACTACAAGGACTGTTTATACTTTAAAAAACAAAAACAAAAACAACATTCAGCGCATGCAACTTCAAGATAGCTATGAAGTGATTAAAAATGTTGATGAAAAGATTGTCTGTTATTTGTCAACTGCCTAATATTAACATTGGCCAAATAGACTAACTTTGGGAATCTTAAAAATTCATTTGAAAGAGAGAAGGGTAGCAATTTATATTAACAGCCTGTCTACACCGGACGCGAGCGGCGCGTCGAATCAAAAACAATAGAACCCCATTATAATAAATGATGCTATCTACACTGGAAGCGTCCGTTGCGCCGACAATAAACGAGTGTCGCGTTCCATTTTGCGCTGCACGCGCTGACGCTCCTACACAAATTAAAGAAGGTGGACGCGTCCGGTGTAGACAGCCTCAAGCCGATGCGGCGCGTTGCGTCAACGGACGCAACCGGTGTAGACATGCTGTAACTTTCATGAATAATAAGAAATGTATACACATATTAACATATTTGCCTGACTAATGATCTGTTTTTAATTTTTTAATGTTTGTTAATGTTATAAATAAAAGTTATCATAATGTGTTCCTGAGAAGACACTATTAGAGGGTTCTCACCTTTTTTGCCCAATTAATTTCTGTGACTTTTCCATTAACTTTCCAGGCTTTTGTGATTTCTGGATATAAACTCAAAAGAATGACTCACTGTCAAATTAGACATCAGTAAGTTTTTTGTTATTTTTATTATTTCTATTTTTTTTTTTTTTTTTTTTTACTCTACACAAGAGTAATATCTTGCTCATGAAATATTTTAGAGAGAGAAAAACTATAAAATTCTATATTCACAATATAAATTTTCATGACTTTTGAGATTTTATTATTTTCCATGACTTTTCCAGGCCTGGACAAAATGGTGGGAACCCTGATTTTAGAAATTGGCAGCTAAACAGAAACACAAACAAACAATTTCATAGAATTTATGCTATTTATTATTTGCCTGTAGTACAGTTAAGATGCATCATTTTATATATACATACATATTTATGTATATATTCCAAAACAGACAAACGGGAGACTCTCACAGCCTTACGCACACATCACATACAAACAGATCATAGATAATGTCTATGTGCTCCCAGCACATCATGGAGAATCAGTTTCATGCGTGGCATTGCATTGATGACATGTCTCTCAGGAGCGAGAAGTGTCTTGTGAACATGGTCCGGGGCCCAGTGGCCCTCTGATTATTACGTCCAAATGCTCACTCATTATCGCTCTGTCCTCCCGTTGCTGGTGTAGAGCCCCATCAGCCCAGGATGTCCAGCAAAAAACCTTCTTGTCTGGTCTAAGGCAATGGAGCTCCACGTTGTATGGAGAGACAAATAGGACAAAAACTAAAACTAAAGCACTGTGCAAAAATAGGTCAATGGATTATCTATGAAGAATATATCCCCCACCTTCATTAACTACACACATACAGTCACTCCACACAAGGCATGTTTTCAAAAACGAGAGAAAAAAAAAGAAAAATCTTCACTTCAATAGCAGCCACTAACCATCGGAGCTTTGTTTCAATCTTGTTTTGAGTAAAGGAGACAGATTTAAAGCCTCACATTGATAATATCAAGAGCAAAGATGAGGCACATTGCCCACAACCAGTTCTGAATTCTATCAGTTATTTCATCTTTCTATAAAATTTGAGAGTAAAAAAAATAGAGACTCACTTTCAATGCTCTCGTGTGCTTAACTTTTATAGTCATAGAGAAAGAGACAGAAAGAGGGCTGGGCATAATTTCACCAAATAAAGGTGGACACGAAGGAATATATACTTTTGAATAAATATTGTACAACTTTTCTTGCATCTCTGCCCTTTGTCTAGTTTTTGATATAAAACACAAATTTGCCAAAAAAAAATCTGGCTAAAAATGTCAATGGGAAAACATTTAAATCCTTTTTCACTTACTTCTAAAGAAAAACATATATATACTTGATTAATGATTCACCAAATCCTTGGTGATTCACTCTCACTGTGACCTCAAATCACTTTTCAGTAAAACAGTGGAAATAATCAAAGGGTTCAGCTGTTCATTTTTCTAAGGTTGTGAGTCCTTTGTGATGTCATAAAGACTTCTTTTGAAGTATCCGGTAATCAGAATTAAAATAAAATATCACAAAAAAATATAAATGCATATCACTGCACTATACAATTAGGTTAACAAAACTCAAGTGCAATGAAGGTGAAACTAACATGATCAAGCGGTTTTGCACACTCATATGTGTACTTTTGCGAGTCACTACAGCCTATATTGCATTAATCATACTAATATCACACATGACACTCTGGGCTGACCTTCAGGTTTCCAATGACTTCAGTATTTTTTTCTGTAGATGCATTTTTCGGATTTGCTATTACACTAACAGCAATGGTGATTTAAAAATGACAAAGCAAAGAGCAAAAAAACATTTCATCTCATCCGATGTGAGAGCTGTCACCACCAAGTGTTTGACATTTTCAATTTAGTAAAGTACAGGATTACATCACTTGTTCTTTTTTTTTTTCATTTCTTAAAGTCCATGACAAAGGGAATTTATCATCTTGCCACTACAAATTGCATCCAGCTCGTTCTCGAGCGTTCACAATGACAGTGATTAAAAGGTTGGAGATAGATAGTAGGTGTTCCAACTTCCTACACTGCATCCATGCCGTTTTGCATAAAGCTGACAGTTCAACTTTATTCCATCGCCAGCGATCACTGTTGCACACGACGCCAAAAATTGTGAACTCTTATTGAAAATGAATGACTACTGGTCACTTTGTCGCTGCAAACGCTATCGGTGTGAACTCCCCTTAAAAGTGTCAGCACAACAAACATATTCAGGTTTGCTGCTCACAGTCGATACAGAAATATAACAACTTCTCAACAAAAATATGCAGAATTTTATAGCAATTTAAAACAAACAAACAAACAAACATGTAAAATCAAAAGCTAACTTACAGTTAAATAAAAGTTACAAGTGATGATTCCTGTGTGCACCACTGGTGGAGGGGGTTTTGTGCACATGTGTGTACAGCTGGGCTTACTTCTCTGAATTGGAGTCAAAGTGCAAAATTCACCATGGAATTTTCTTTCTTTTTTCTTTGCATGAATATGTGCGTGTGTGCAATGTAATTTGCTGTTTTGCCCCACTGCGATTTCGCCCGGAAACCAAATGAGTCTTTTATGGAAACTGAGACACTAAGACTTAAATAAATAGAGATTGAATGTTGAACTGGTGTTTTCTTAAATAGTCCACCAATATGTTTGTCTCGTTCCAGTGTAAGTGTTGCTTCAGTGGAATGGTGCATGACTGGTTTGTCTGGGCGTTGTTTGAAGATAGGCATAGGAAATCACAAGATAAAGTCATAAGGGTGCAAAATGGCTCCTGAAGGTTTCCCGGTCCAGCAGGACAACGCAGGAGAGATTAAACCATCAGTGTGGCTCTTAGGTCCTTCTACATCCCACGCCCCCAACTGAGTGGACAGTTTGTCTCTGAGCACAAAGGGGCAATGTGAGGACAGGACTCAAGGGCTGATTCTATGTGTATGTGTGTGTGTAGGGAGGGCATCAGCGCAGGCAGTAGTCAGTTAGTTTCGTAGGACGAGAGCAAAGCAGCATCTACAGGCTCCATACAGGAGGGACACGTGAAGGACCTCATCAGCCAGTCATCTATGCAGTCCAGGTGGTAGATGTGCATGCAGGGGAGGAACCGGATGGGATCACCGTACACAAAGTCCATCATGCAGATAACACACCTGTGCAGAGAAAAGATGACAACACATTAACACAAACCTCTATTGTGTGGAATAGACGGAGGTTGGCACGCAGTCTGAGCTTGTGACTAAAAACCATGCTCTAGTGTAAATTTAAATTAAACATTTTGATCTTAATAAAATGGTGCTCTCAGCTTGTGATTCAATCCATTTTATGTAACAGACATACTGTATAGATGGATACATAATATCATTACTCACTCTCGAATCTTCTTTTCGGTGCCGTCACTGCCTGGATCATAGACTCCTTTGGGCAGGTGTTGGATGAGGCCAATCCTCTGAGCAATACGCACCTGCTCCTCTTCAGTCAGTTGGGTCGCCAGCCGGGCTTGGCTGGGAGTCGGGTGGTACACCGGCACATGGATCTGCTCCTGATAAAACATACAAAGTAAGAATATGTGAACGAACTTGCACACAATTACTTCCTAAGAGAGCCATCAAAGGTGTTTGCAGAGATTAATTAGATCATTTCAGGTACCAGAGTTAATATGTTGCCATTTTAGACGATGCTTTTTATATGTCACTTACAGTCCACTTTTTAAAAGAAAGTATCCTGAGATTAAGTAATTTGCTCAAGGACAAAATGCTGATGGATCATGGATCGCACATTGTAGTATTTAAACCTAAAACATTTCAGTTACCAGCCCAGATCTCCACCACTTAGAATTCAATATAACACGTAAATACCAGCAATGTTACTAAAAATGCAGAATCACATTGACTGTTACTTGATTATGCGAAGCCATATATGACCAAACAAATCCAGAATTGACTATGCCGTTATTCAGTGTCAAATACAGTAATGAGTAAGCATCTTAATATTTGAGACACGCACAACCAAATCTCCACTAGAGGGCATTATCTCTCTTTTTGCACCGATTAGACATAAAAGGCCCAAATGGGAATGTATTGAGTCCATAGGGTACTTATGAAGAGAGGGATGTGAACAATTCTCCCATTGAGACAGGTGCCTGCTCAGCATTCACATTCACAGCATTCAAAGCTGTTTGGGAGACTGTGTGTGTGTGTGTGTGTGTTAAGGCTCTGTGTGCACTGCTACACACAGCCGAAAGTTTTTACTTTCATTAGAACAAGTGGATGTTATAAATACTGTTTACTGCAGATTATTCACAAAAAAAAAAAAAAAAAAAAATAAAAATAAAACAATGGGTAAAAGTTCTATTAAAAATATATAGTTTTAAGGTACACAATACTAAAAAAATTAATTAGCACCCAGTATTTGATTTCTTTTTTTTATGTTTAAAAAGCCATTTTAACATCTCAAAAAACATATTTAACATTGAGGTCTTGATCCTTAACGTTTCCAAATCTTATGAGAACTGATTAAAAACAAAATCTCAACATGACCAAATCAATCACACATCCTCTATGAAAAATGCTACACATGTTTAGAGTTGCAGAGAACTCCGATATAAAACATCTGTTAGGATTTCTTGTATTGTATTTTTCCTAAAATGCATTTTTGCTGGGACCAAATGTGCCCCTCATACAGAAACAACACTGCTATACTGAATCAGTCACATCAGTGTTTTTGTGTGGTTGCTTTCAACTCATTAAAACTTATTGCAAAAATTAAGTACTAATGTGTATCCACAGAAGTTCCCTGACTGGCTGCTGTGGTGAGCCAATCAGCTACTGCAGCTGATTTGCATCACATACTAAACGGAGCACAGATAAGCAGGGACCTACAGTAACTTTAGGGCGAGGATATCCCGTAAAACAGAGATACCAGACACATTACATAGTTCTGTTCTATTCTATTACCCTAACCACCATAACAACATAATAACTCAACATTAAATTACCTCTACACACAATGTAGGGCATTAATATCATGTTTCAGGCATCGACGATTGTGCCCTGTTGTTCACATCGTGTCTCCCTTTAAAACCTTAAATAAATTAGCCTCATAAAGGAGTGCTGATTTGTGAATGGTGGTGTTGATGGTTATTGCCTTGGACTGGAAGTTTTACAGACTTTGCGAGCTTGAGGTTTTGCAAAGAACAAAAATCAGCGCCATCTTTGCTCAGGACACCCACACAAGACCAATGTACAGATATTACCCCACTGACAATCAGACTTATCAGATATTTGTTACTTTGTTTTAGCCATGGGAATCAGCAAGGACTTGGCTATATAATACTATATCATTATCTGGGTCACAATAAAATATTGTACAGTGCACAGTGCATGAGACATAGTGGAACGTGGGGAACCAAAGTATACTTTGGCCTTAATGCTACAATATTTTAGCCATCTCACACTTACTCTGAATGACCGGGTTAATCTCTTTTTTTCCAAAATAAATTAATTAGTCAATATTTACTCACCCTCATGTCATTCCAATCCAGTATGACTTTCTTTCCTTCACGGCTCACAAAAGGAGATGTTAGGCAGTATGTTGGTCTCATTCGGCATTCATTTTCATTGATTTTTATTAAAAAATGTTCACACAAAGAAAGTGAATGGCCACTATGCTATTCTGCCTAACATTTCCTTTTGTGTTTTACAGAAGTAAGAAAGTAATTCAAGTATGGAACAACATGAGAGTGAATAAATAAATGACAGAATTGTCATATTTGGTGAGCCATATATTTAACTGAAAATCGATACAGTATCACGAGGTATCATAATGTACAGTATGCAATACTTTCAAATATCGATTTTTCCCCCCACCCTTTGGTTGCTACCTGATAAACCTTTAACCCAAATCCAGATATATGCATGCACACCATGATAGCGATTATTCAGAAGTAGGACATTTTCTACACTGTAGAGTATTGCCCATAGGAAGGAGGAAGATAGATGCTGTGAAAACCAGACCTGAGGCTTGGGAGGAGCTGCCGGGAAAGGCATCCGTGGCGTGCGCGCCACCAGTTCTGATTTCAGCTCCGATTAAAGGTGAGCTTTGAGATCAGGCTCAGGTTCACGTAAGAATTAGGTTACAGTGCAACGGCGATCTTAACTCCTTAGAATCACATGATTGCACCAAATCAGACAGGTTCTTCTGCCTGTGGAATACACACTTATTTGCACACCAGCTCAACACAAAACCAAATTAAAAGAAATAAGTCTAACTGTGTGCGAGATTGGCACGTACACACTCACAATGTAGTGGTCAGAATTCTTTTGATCCAGCAAATAAAGGTGTGTGCATGTGTTTAGCTGTAAACACAATAGAGCGGAAACATGATAGTTCTGACAACAACGTCATCTTCTTCTCTGACAGTCTTTCTGAAACTCTTGTTTTTCACGTTAATGGAAAGCTAACAAAGGCTGTGTCCAAAAACTTCAGACAGCAGCCATACTGCACAGACAGTCAATGACTTAACAGGGAGAACTTTCTGTATGAAGATACCTCTCGAGTAAACTTGTTTCAGACCAGCCTCCAAGACACCATAACATCACATTTCATGGTCTAGAACAAATTTTAGTAAGCTTTAGAGAAAATGAAGAAAAGTGTTTAAGAAGTGTGTCATTATTTTCAATGTTAAAATTACCTACTTTCTTCTATCCCAGCAGTATATTAAGAGACCACTAGAATTCATATGAATATTCATAGGATAATCACTTTGAAAAGTGGTTTGTATGAGCATCCCAAATAGCCCAACAAAGCAATACTGGCTCAACCAATGGCCTGAGAAAACGGTTAGTGTTCAGGAAACTTTTATTTTTTAAATAATTAATTATTTTTGCAACTCTGCAACTGGCACATTAATTACTTTATCACTTTTAAAGGTGCACTCAGTTATTTTTTATGTGCATGTTGTGTTGATCTAACACCGGCACCTAGGAGCATTGATGCATCATAATTCATATGCAGAAAGTTTGATTGAGAATCAAAGATTTAGAACAAATTCTAGCTTTAAAGATAATCAAGCAAATATTAATTATTAACTAATAATTACTAAAATGCTTATTCCAAGATAGAAATGGATTTAAAACTTAAAAAAAAGAACAAATGTCCATTTATAAAATAATTTACATCTTTCAATCACTTTGTGAAATGGCAGTTTTATTCTTTAGTGCATAGGATTGTGGAACATCATAGGCCACATTCACACTTATAAGTTTTCATTTAAAATGCATTAATGCTATAATGCCATGCGTTTCATATTTGATACATTATAAATCTAAAGCCTCTACACATCATCAACATAATGAATACTTTGCTGAAAACCCTGCTGTATGCAATGGACTAGATGTCTACTGCCTCCTAGTGAAAGTTTTTTGTGCTCTTCTAGAAGTAGAAGACCCTCCTCCATGTCAGAAATCGTGTCCTGTGGGCCTGGGTAGCTCAGTGGTAAAATACGCTGACTACCACCCCCGGAGTTCGCTAGCTCGCTAGTTCGAATCCCAGGGCGTGCTGAGTGACTCCAGCCATGTCACCTAAGCAAACAAATTGGCCCGGTTGCTAGGGAGGGTTGAGTCACATGGGGTAAACTCCTCATGGTCGCTATAATGTGGTTCGTTCTCAGTGGGGCGTGTGGTGAGTTGAGCATGGTTGCCGCGGTGGATGGCGTGAAGCCTCCACACGCGCTATGTCTCCGTGGCAGCGTGCTCAACAAGCCACGTGATAAGATGCACAGGTTGACGGTCTCAGACGCGGAGGCAACTGGGATTTGTCCTCCGCCACCTGGACTGAGGCGAATCACTACGTGACCACGAGGACTTAAAAGCACATTGGGAATTGGGCATTCC
Organism: Myxocyprinus asiaticus; assembly: GCF_019703515.2. NCBI lineage: Eukaryota > Metazoa > Chordata > Actinopteri > Cypriniformes > Catostomidae > Myxocyprinus > Myxocyprinus asiaticus. Next base: position 33,085,510 of record NC_059376.1, on the reverse strand, counting down.
AAACTGGGAGAAAAAGGGGAAAAATCCAAATAAATAAATAAAATAAAAAAAGAAATCGTGTCCTGTCAAAGCATGGTACTACATTTGATGAAGTACGTACTTTTCGGACAGTAAAAAAGTACCTTCTTTAGGTATGCATGCGAGTGGTGGAAATAGATTCCAGACATACTTTATCCAGGGACCCAAATATGTAACATAATAAAACAACAACAGCAAAAATAATCTACTCTGGTTTTGTTAAACAAGCACCATTTAAGCACAAAGAACATATTTTTGGTATATACAGCACTTAGATTTGTAAAGAGCTGTCTGACTCGCAGTTCACTGACGTTCTGTTAAATCCAGCATTTTGAATGTGACCTCTCCTCAGCTGACGTGGGATTATGGGATTGTATCTACGATGGCGCCATGGATGGCTGCCTCGGTGTGGAGCTCTCCAGTTCTTTTGCTGTTTTTGTTTGTCCTGTGTTTAGTAATGCCTAATAATGGACTGATTGGCCTGATTTTAGAGTTTTATTAAAGGGAATTTGCGCAGATGGGTCCTGTATGAAGTTAGGAAGATGTACAATGTGCGATGCTCTGGCAGGGAAGGTGGAGCCGGAGCCGTCCTCGACAGCTCCGCGTCATAATGACGAGAGAGGGGGAGAGCTGCAGCCCCTCCCCTTCTCAGGGAATTCCCTGAGGGGGATTTCCCTTTGGAGCAGTCGCGAGATGAAACCCTCAAACACGCCTTCGACCAAGTGAGAGTCATCGATAGTCAACGTCTCCAGCCGGACATCGCCCTTTCATACCCCTATTTTGCGATTATAAATGAGCGGTTGTATAGAGTGACACAGGACGCTCAGACTAAAGAGGATACAACCCAACTTTTGATTCCATGGAGCCGTCGGGAAATGGTATTCCAGGTGGCTCATTATAATCCCATGGCGGGTCACTTAGGAGAAAGGAAAACACTGAACCGTCTAATAGCCTGTTTCTATTGGCAGGGCATTGGCGGCGATGTCCGCAGGTGGTGTGCGGCATGTCGCGAATGCCAGCTGGTTAACCCACCGGCCACCCCAAAAGCGCCATTGCGCCCTCTCCCTTTGATCGAGGTCCCCTTTGAGAGATTTGGAATGGACCTCGTCGGGCCATTTGAACGGTTAGCATGCGGACATTGCTTTGTATTGGTCCAAGTGGACTACGCAACGCGATATCAGGAAGCAGTGCCTCTTCGCGACATCTCAGCACGCAGTGTTGCGGAGGCACTCTTCAAAATAATCTCCCGGGTGGGGATTCTGAAAGAAATCCTCACCGATCAGGGCACAACGGACACTACGCGAACTGTACGAGTTGTTAAGTATTAAATCGATTCGCACCAGTGTATACCATCCTCAAACGGATGGCCTGGTGGAACGATTTAATAAAACCCTCAAAAACATGATTCGTAAGTATGTGCACGACGATGCTAGAAATTGGGATAAATGGCTCGACCCCCTGTTATTTGCAGTATGAGAGGTCCCGCAAGCCTCCACTGGCTTCTCCCCATTCGAGCTGCTGTATGGGCGACGCCCACGCGGTGTGCTTGATGTATTGCGAGAGGCCTGGGAGGAGGGACCTTCAAACAGTAAGAATGAAATTCAATACGTTCTTGATCTTAGAGCAAAACTCCACACTTTGGGACAGCTAACACAGGAGAATTTGCTCCAAGCTCAAGAACGACAGCGCCGACTGTATGACAGGGGAACTCAGCTAAGGGAATATGCACCGGGAGATAAAGTGCTTGTATTGCTTCTCACATCGAGCTCTAAATTACTCGCCAAGTGACAAGGAGCCTTTGAGGTCACACAGCGAATGGGAGATCTCGATTATGAGATTAAATGAACCGATAGAGGGGGCGCACGTCAAATATACCACCTCAATCTCCTGAAATTGTGGAGGGAGGCGGTTCCCATGACGTTGGCTACGGTAGTTCCCGAGAAGGCGGAGCTCAGACCGGAGGTGAGTTCAAAACATAAACAGTTCACCCCGGTCACTTGCGGAGACCACCTCTCACCGAGTCAACTCGCGGAGGTTGCTAGGTTGCAACAGGAGTTTGCGGATGTGTTCTCCCCTCTACCGGGACGTACAAACCTCATCCATCACCACATCGAGACCGAGCCGGGGGTCGTGGTACGTAGCCGCCCCTATCGATTTTCCTATCAAGGAAAATCGTTCGGGAAGAATTGGATGCAATGCTCGATATGGGGATAATAGAAGAATCCCACAGCGATTGGTTCAGCCCAGTTGTTCTAGTGCCTAAGAGCGACGGGTCTGTACGGTTCTGTGTGGATTATAGGAAAGTCAACGCGGTGTCTAAATCTGATGCGTCTCCAATGCCTCACGTTGATGAGTTGCTTGATCGGTTGGGCACTGCTCGATTTTATTCGACATTGGATTTGACGAAGGGTTATTGGCAGATCCCTTTGACACCAATTTCCCGTGAGAAAACCGCCTTCTCCACACCGTTTGGATTACACCAATTTGTGACATTTCCGTTCGGTTTGTTTGGAGCCCTGGCTACGTTTCAGCGTCTCATGGACCAAATCCTCAGACCGCATTCAGCTTACGCGGCACATGCAACACCTGAGGGCGGTTCTGAGATCACTGTGCTGAGCGGGACTCACAGCGAACCCAAAGAAGTGCGCGATTGGGCGGGTGGAGGTACGGTATCTGGGGTTCCACTTGGGCCACGGGCAGGTGTGTCCCCAAATTGACAAGACAGCGGCGATTGCGACCTGCCCAAGGCCCAAGACCAAAAAAGGGGGTGAGACAGTTCCTGGGGCTGGCTGGCTATTATAGAAGGTTTGTACCTAATTATTCGGACGTCACCAGCCCGCTGACTGATCTCACTAAAAAGGGAGCTCCAGACCCGGTCCAGTGGATGGAGCAGTGTCAGCGGGCGTTCACGCAAGTTAAAGCCGCACTTTGCGGGGGGCCGCTTTTACATTCACCTGACTTCTCTCTCCCTTTTGTTTTACAGACAGATGCTTCAGACAGGGGGCTGGGGGCCGTGCTCTCGCAGGTGGTGGAAGGGGAGGAGCGCCCGGTGCTGTACATTAGCCGTAAGCTCTCGTTGAGGGAAACTAAGTACAGCACCGTGGAAAAGGAGTGTCTCGCCATCAAGTGGGTGGTCCTCACTCTCTGATACTACCTGTTGAGGCGGGCCTTCACCCTCCGTTCCGATCACGCCCCACTCCAGTGGCTCCACCGCATGAAAGATACCAATGCCCGGATAGGGCGGTGGGGATATGTGGCAGCGGGGGCGTGGTCAAGCATCTCTCCGGAGAGAGAGAAAGCGGTAAGGGCGCTTACACCTGAGTTAAATTATGTCTAACACCTGTCTCTAATTTCAGTGAGCACGGGGAGAGCGGCATAAATAGAGCCACACCGCAGGTAGATGAGAGAGAGAACCTGGGCACTAGAGACCTTATTGTGAAGCCAAGAGCTTATGAGTGCAAAACTGAGAGTTTATTTTTCTGAAGTAGTTGTTTATTTTAGAGTGAATTATTGGAAACTGTGAAAGCCCTGGAAGAGTGTAGTTGCTGCAGTGAGAAAAATAAAATGCTTACCTGAACCAGGAAATCTGCTTCTCGCCTCCTCCTTCCACTGAGAAGTGTTACATATATATATATATATATATATATATATATATATATATATATATATATCACAATATCCAATTACATCGATAAACCCAGGGCTGAGGGATCGGTGAATATTCTTGCTTTAGTTATTTTGCATTGAAAATTAAATTAATTTATTTAAAAAATGAAAAACTTAAATCAAATACATTTCTAAATTCAAATTGCACTCCAAACGAAATGAAAAAGCAACTAAATAAATAATAAAGTGATAAAAGAACAATATCTATATACATAAGTAACCACCTTTCCATTTACTGTCAGGCAAGTCTCTGTCTAAACATGCAGGCAGAAAATTACTTACATAAATGAAGACATAAAAACAATTATAAATGTAAAAATAATCATTATAATGATGATAATAATCACTGAAATATAAATCATGGTTTGAGGTGTTTTTGTATTATTTTATGTTTTAATCACAGATGTATAGGCAGAGTTGCGCTCACAATGAACTGCTCTGTGGAAATAAAGCAAACTGAACTCAAAGCACCTCCTGAGCTGAGATGTCTGAGGTCATTTGCAGCACTCATAGATGATACTGTTCTTGCAACAAAAAAATCAGAAGACTGAAACAAAGAAAGAGTGAGAACCTTTTACATGCGCGTGTTCCACGACACTGCACGCCTCCGTATCTGTCATCTGTTCTTAATACTATAATAATAAAGTGTGTTTCTTCAACCGCGTGTCTACAGGCAAATTATTTGTAATATTAGTCTAATAATAATAATTTAATATATTAATGGGAAAACGCGCCAAATATCATCTTGACATCATCAAAGGCATCAGCTATTGGCGATCACTCCATTGTCGATCCCCGAGATCATCGTCTGTTGGCACAACCCTAATGTGCATTTCTCTCTATAAATTAACAAAATGTTCAGACAGTCTCTTGCTGCTTTTTCCGACACATTCAGAATCATTACCGCTTTTGCCGGTATTGCTGCGGCTCGCTTCGTGCCTGCTTGTAAAATGTATATTTTAAAGGCTCATTATTACCGTTTAGTATTTCTCTGAAATGTAGAACTTCACTGTTACTTATAACATTGTTTCTCAGCCCTGGAACTCAAACCATTTTCTGATGCCCCCCCAATATATATATATATATGTAATTCAATTAATATCATAAACGTGCGACTAGTACACTAATGGCTTAAATTAACGACTACTAGACGACTAGGAAAATCTTTGGTCGGGGGCAGCCCTAGTTTACAGTAAAACTCAGGCAGCTTTGTCAGGCCAAAGAGAATGCTTACAGAAGTGGGGGAAAAAGTCTTGCATAATCAGGCCAAAAACATACTGACAAAGGAGATTAGAACGGCTAAAAGAAGCTACTCTGAAAAGTTGGAAAACATGTTTTCAGCTAACGACCCTGCATCAGTGTGGAGTGGCCTGAAAGACATTACCAACTACAAGACACCAACCCCCAACACTGTAGGGAATCGACAACTGGCTGACAACCTGAATATGTTTTACTGTAGATATGAAAAGCCCAGTCACACACCCCACACCCGCTCTGACATTCACTTCACACAAACACCAACACCACCTGCAACCCCCCTCCTCCCCCTCCTGCTACTCAAACTGCACTTAAGATCTGTGAAGAGGATGTGTGCCGGGTCTTCCGGAAACAGAAGACAAGGAAAGCACAGGGCCCAGATGCTATTTCACCCACTTGTCTAAAAGCCTGTGCTGACCAGCTGGCTCCCATCTTCACACAGATCTTCAACACATCACTGGAGCAATGTGTAGTTCCCTGCTGCTTCAAACGCTCCACCATCATCCCTGTCCCAAAGAAACCCAAGATCGCAGGAGTTAATGATAACATGACTGTTGCCATGATGTCTGTGGTCATGAAGTCATTTGAGAGACTGGTGTCACTGGACCCTTTCTGGATCCCCTGCAGTCTGCCTATCAAGCTAACAGGTCGGTGGATGATGCAGTCAATATGGGACTGCATTACATACTGCAACATCTAGACAGACCAGGGACTTATGCAAGGATCCTATTTGTGGACTTTAGTTTGGCTTTCAACACCATCATCCCTGCTGTCTTATGGAATAAATTTACTCAGCTCTCGGTTCCCACTTCTTTTCTTTTATTAACAATTTTTATTGATTCCATTCAACAAAGTAAATAAACATAACAGAAAATACGGAATCAAATTACCCCCCCCCCCCCCAACATAAACACGCACCCCAGTGGTCATAAATATTTAGAAACATAAAAAAACATAAAAAGTATACTTTAAAAAAAATAAAATAAGAATGCACACACATTTAAAACTACAAATCCCTCTCCACTGCCCCTCCCTGAGAGCCCTCCAAAAAGGCCAAATAGCTGCCCCACTTCCTATTAAACCAATGCTAGTTTCTCAACATTCTACATGACATTTCTTCGAATGCAGCCACTCTGCCCATCTCTGTGCACCACTCTTGAAATGAGGGCGCTCCAGCCCTCAACGTGCGCATTAACCCCGTGCACGACAGCACGAAATGCCGTCTGTCCCTCCAAACTCAAACAGTCCATGCATGCCTACGGGAACCCCCGTGACAACTTTGCTGTCGGACTGCTCAAGTCTGGTGTTTCTATACAAATTTTGTGAGACAGAATTACACAGCAAAAGATCATCTATAAAACAAACTCCAGCCAACAGGTGGAATAAGCACAAAGAGTGTGTAGATTCAAACATAAAACTGTCCTGAAGGTGTGTTACTCTACAAAATAAACTCCAGCCGCTAGGCGGAACCAGCACAAAAAAACCCGCAGATTCCGCAAACAGTCAAGCGAATGTTCAGTGAGCCGGCCCACTCGGCTGCAACATGAGTACAACAAGATGACTTACTCACTCCATTGACTTTATGAATGACATCGCTTGCTGTGTGCATGTGAATGTTTTACGGCCATCCTTAGCATCTATTCTCAATTTGGCTGGGAATATCAGTGCAAAAGCGACCTTCCATTGATGCATTCCTTGAATCAATCACGTTTCTCTCTGGGAACAAGAAAATGCTGTGGTTCTTCCAAGACACCCTTACTTTACTCCTCGCCTCGAGTAACACAAGATCTTTATCGGATGATCTCAGAAATTTGGCCAGAATTGATTGGGGCCTGTCTCCCTCCTCAGGTCGCTGAGCAGGAACCCTGTGAGCTTGCTCGATTTCCATCTTATGTCCTGTTATATAAGGCAGATTCAGAAAGAGCCCATCCAGGAACTTCAACGTATCTCATCCCTCTGCTCCCTGAGGAACTCTGACAATTTGGATGTTATTCCGCCAGCTATGGTTCTCCATGTCCTCCAACTTCTCCCAGACACGCTCCAAATCCACCTTGGTCGCTAGCGGATTAGCAGATAATTCCCTCTTCGATGACTCCAGATAATCGATCCATTTCTTGACATCCCCCACTCTTGTAACCACATCAGTGAACTTCGCCTCCATTGCAGTGATCGATTGACATATCACAGCAAGATCCTGCAAGTCAGCAACGACCTTTGTCAGCACTGCCGACATGTTCAGCATCTCTCGCTGCATTTCCCGCACCTCCCCAACTAAATTGACTCCCAGGCTTGCGTCCTGCTCGGGGGCATCAGCTTGAGCATGTAAGTGTCTTTTAATGTCTCCAGAGCCCAATGATTTTGAATTCTTTGACATACTGTCCTCCTAGAACAGTTATGGAACAGAATGTTTAGAATCTGACTGGTTTATGTCATTAAAAGTATTAAAACTAGCAAAGTGCGCAGAGCTCGCCATTCACACGTCCAATCCTCGCATGGCGTCACGTGACTCTTCGGTTCCCACTTCTATCTGTCATTGGATCACCAGCTTTCTGACAGATAGGCAGCAGTTAGTGAGACTGGGGAAATTCACTGCCAGCACATGTACAATCAGGACTGGTGCCCCCCAGGGATGTGTGCTCTCCCCACTACTCTTCTCCCTGTACACAAACAACTGCACTGCCAAGGACCCCTCTGTCAAGCTCCTGAAGTTTGCAGATGACACTACAGTCATCGGCCTCATCCAAGATGATGACGAATCTGCTTACAGAAGGGAGGTTGAATGGCTGGCTCACTGGTACAGTCAAAACAACCTGGAGCTAAACATGCTCAAAAGAGTGGAGATGACAGTGGACTTTAGGGGATATACCATCTCACAGGACCTGAAGTGGGAGACCCACATTGACTCCATTGTGAAAAAGGCCCAGCAGAAGTTGTACTTCCTTCACTAGTTGAGAAAGTTCAACCTGCCACAGGTGCTGCTGATCCAGTTCTACTCAGCAGTCATTGAGTCTGTCCTCTGCACTTCTATAAATGTCTGGTTTGGTTCAGCTATCAAGTCAGACATCAGAAGATTTCAAAGGATATTCCAGACTGCTGAACGGATTATTGGTTCTCAACTTCCCACCCTCCAAGAACTGTACACATCCAGAGTGAGGAAAAGGGCTAGAAAAATCACTTTGGACCCCATTCACCCAGCACACTACCTTTTTTAACTGTTACCCTCTGGCTGGCGCTACAGAAAACTGAGCACCAGAACAGTCAGGCACAAGAACAGTTTCTTCCCTCAGGCCACTCACCTTATAAACAGTTCAAACTGCCCCCAATCCTCTCCACTGTGGCAAAATAATCATGTGCATATTCAACTATTCATTCATATTTATAGTCCATTTATATTTATTTGACATATCCTACCTCTTCTGCACAACATATTAAATCACCTTGCACATAACTGCATGTGTATATAACATATCTGAACAACATTATTGCCCTACTGTAGTTTCCTCTATATATTTATCTTATGTTTTGTTGTACGTGCTGATTGTACATGTGCTGGCAGTGAACTGCCGCTCACTGGATGTTTTTGGTTTTTGGCACCATTTGGAGTAAATTCTAGAGGCTGTTGTGCGTGAAAATCCAAGGAGGTCAGCAGTTACAGAAATACTCAAACCAGCCCATCTGGCACCAACAATCATGCCATGGTCCAAATCACTGAGATCACATTTTTCCCCATTTTGATGATTGATGTGAACATTAACTGAAGCTCCTGACCCATATCTGGTTGATGTATGTACTGCACTGCTGCCACACGATTGGCTGATTAGATAATCGCATGGATGATTGTTGGTACCAGATGGGCTGGTTTGAGTATTTTTGTAACTGCTGATCTCCTGGGATTTTCACACACAACAGTCTCTAGAATTTACTTAGAATGGTGTCAAAACAAAAAACATCCAGTGAGTGGCAGTTCTGCAAATGGAAATGCATTGTTGATGAGAGAGGTCAAAAGAGAACGGCCAGACTGGTTCTGAGATGCGGGTTGGCGCTGTTTTGACGGCACGAGGTGGACCTACACAATATTAGGCAGGTTGTTTTAATGATGTTCTCCATTATTGCTTCCTTTAAAAATCAATGGTGTGCGTTAAAAAACTGCAAATTGAGTTTTCAAATGAAATCAGTTAAGTGTGGACTTGGCCATAGTCACAGAAGGATATATTTATATTGCTTTCAAGAATCCACTATGTGGAGGGATCTTGGCAGAAAGAATGTTATTCAGTATGAACACTCGAATGGGATTTGCCTTGATGCACTCCTACCTGCAAATACTGTCCAAGGCAGCAACATTGTCGGATTTCAGACACAGCTAGAAAATGCAAGAACACAGACATTGCTGTTAAATTGCTCATTTGAGAGCAACACTAACACCATCAGGCACTCAATCACCACTGTGGGTGCTACAGAGAATGATGACTGGTTCACAAAAACAGACAGGCCGAGACAAAGAGATGAAGGGAACGAGGGGAAAAAAAATGGGAGCCGGCGAGTGGGGAGTTCTGTTTGGTCTGGTAGACTTTGGGTGCTAAACAAAGCATGCTGTCCAGTATCCGGCCCTCCCTCATTACTGGAACAGACAAACCATCTTGCAGTCCATTTTCTGCACTCTTTCTCTGAGTCTGTTCCAGTAAAAGACCGAAAGCACCACTCCCTGTACTCCAGACAAAACTATCCAAAACTTCACCGCATTGTCTGGTTCTATGTTCCCTGCCATTTTAGCATCAACACACACACACACACACACATACACTGCCCTTAATCCCCAAAATAATACATAACCATAAACCAATAAAACATTTGTTATTCCTGATAACAATGTCATCCACTGACCTCATCTTCATCAGAAATCAAAGCAATACCATGAATGAGAATGCTATCAAAACAAACGCTGAAGTGAGGACATCTATGTGTGCCACATTCCTGTGTGTCTATCACTCGATTAGCACAAAACAAGGCTACAAGCTAGAATGACTCCGCCAGAAGCACAACCACTGTGGACAGAGACTGAAGTAAAATATGCTAGCCAAGAGGAACAGATTTAGACTGTGTGAATGTGACAAAATAAATAAATAAATAAATAAAAACAGCAAAAATCATTTTTTGATATTGAATGGAAAAATTAGCTGGTTTTCAGAAAAGTTATACCGTTTTGAAAACATCTGAGAAGCCCCAAATATTGCCAAGCTACTAGCTAGTTAATCTTCAACACTGATCCCTCCCACGTCCATCCAGGCCATTATTAAAACAAACCTTCAAAAAGGAGTCACTCTGCTACTGCGCAAATTGATCACACTCGAATAAGCTGAAAATGAAGCTGCAAATGTATTGCATGGGTAAAATGTAATTCCTTATAAGTCATGCACCATGGCAGAAGTGTTTTGATGTCCTAAGATAGCATTGTGTAAGGAACAGGGCAAAAACTAACTGTTTATGAATTGATAATCTGCCATTTTCAGAGGTGGGTAGTAACACTACATTTCAACCATAATAATAATAATAATAGTTTACTTGAGTAACTATTAGGAGAAAATGTACTATTAAGAATAGGTTTAATGGTGGGTACTTTGCACTCTTACTCAAGTAAATTTCTAATAAAAAAAAAATTGTTACTCTTCGTTACAATTTGCGATGATACTGTTGCTACATTACTGGTTTTAATTCAATAATTATTTATTGAGAGATTTTTGAATGGGACTTTAACGACACCGGAACTTTACAGCTGCACTCTGTCACTCGAATCGAGTTTATTACTGCAGCAGCAGCAAGCGCTCAAAACAAATAGTTTCTTTACAACAACACTGTGAAAAAGAAGTAACATTATGCAACGCCTTCATTCAACAATAAAACAAGCGTGTTTTCTTAAGCATACCAACTTAAGAAAACACATACATCCAACTTAAAAAAACATGTTGGAGTAAGTTATAATGATAAAGTGGGGTTGTTTGTTATGGTAATGGTCAGTAACTACAGGCTCTACTGACCTCAGTTTTTAAGTATACATGTTCTTATATAAGTGCAGCAATACATCAGTACATAACTCTATGTAAACGTCAGCATTATGTGTAAATGCCTTTTGCACTGCTGACTGCATGATTGATAAACGCAGCGTGAGCATACAGCGAAACGCTGTACGTTTGACTGGTGCTGTGCTTTTTTGTTAAGGACAAAAGAGTACAAGGTCTGAACTGAAATAAGCCCAAATGGGCCTCTAAACAGAGATATGGTGCAGCTTAACTTTTCAATGTACAAAACTAATAATCTAAATTCTTTTGCCACTGTTTATACTGTAAGCCACAGAATATACTATACTGAACTAAGAATGCAAGTAGTACTATAAATAGTTGTGAAACAGCGACAATAAGTGTTAATAAATGGCCTTGCTTCAGTTTATATTTCAGAATAATTAATATAATACATAATAATATAATTGAGCCTGAGAGACATTGTTTAAAGTTTTCACTGTAATAATTACCAGGAACGTTTCCAGACTTTTCTTCTAATTTTCAGAGCTGACCAAATCTGTCAAGCATCCTTAAAGTGATAAATAAATATTCTGTCATCATTTATACTCATTTTTGTTATTCCAAATATGTGTTCCTTTCTGTCTTCTCTGTAACAGAGATGCCTTTCTGTCTTCTCTGTTAGGCAGAGTGTTAGGGACTGACATCCTCAGTCACCGTTCACTTTCAAATGAGACAAATATGCAATGGAAGTGAAAGGTGACTGAGGCTAACATTCTGTACATCTCCTTAATTGTGTTCATTGGGTTTAAGTCACATAGGTTTAGAACATGAGGGTGAATAAATGATAACAGAATTTTAATTGTTATACTATCACTGTAACAGTGTATAAAGGGTGACACAGGCACATGATCAGTGCACACGTTGTTAATAATAATAATCAGATCAGAAGTAACTAGTAACTCGCTACTTGAGTATTCTTTAAATTGGATACTGTCTTACTCTACCTCAGGTAATTATTACCATTAGTACTTTTACTTCTACTTGAGTAATACTTTTTTTTTTTTTTTTTTTAAGTATTAGTATTTTTCCTTGAGTACACTATCCACCTCTGTTTTACTTGTGATTCGTGTGAAAGGGAATAAAAGTCATTGGTGTAGCGCCTCTAGTGTTCATTTCACCACGAAACTGCCGCAAAACATACAAGGAGACACATCAAAATAATTTTTCCAGAATGTATGTATAGTTACGTGATTCTACAGTATTTTTTAAAAAGTACTGAAAGGTTGGTCTTTAACATACTACTACAGCTGCAAAAGCATCAAAAGGATGCAAAAGCAATATAAACGTATCATGATTAATCTCATGCACTTTATTTTAAGTGTTCACTAAGTTATAGTTAAGCCCGTTTCACACTGAAGGCGACGCGATAATGAGGTAAGAATCATAGAAAAAGACCCTTTCACATAGAAAGCGACACAAATGACCGCCGCTAGCACATTCACGCCTTTACAGTACGTGTTGCTAATCAGTAAGCAATTTTACCCCGGTAGTGCAGGTGGCTCAAGGCACCTTTGAGCTGGTCTGCCCTTCTCCCATCATGATGAGAAGAACCACCACTTGATAAGTTAGCAAAACAATCAAGACAAGCAAACGAGTTCCAGTTTTTTATTGAGCAGATCAGGGGGAAAAAAAAAAAACTGATTTCTCTACAAGCTGCTGCAGTGATGAAGAGTTTGTTGTTGATTTGCTCAACGAGAAAGAAAACAATAGAGACACTCTCACAAACTATATATGTCAGTTAAGGGTGGGTGGTATGACCAAAATCTTTTATCACAATATGAGTAATTTGAAAGAAAGAAAGCCTTTATTATTGTTACACATTATAAATTTTCATGTTTTGAAATTTCTTTGTTTTCACATATCCCAGCTAAGCTGGGGTCAGAGTGCAGGGTCAGCCATGATATGGTGCCCCTGGAGCAGATAGGGTCAAGGGCCTTGCTCAAGGGCCCAACAGTGGCATCTTGGCAGTGTTGGGGCTTGAGCCCCCGACCTTCTGGTCAGTAACCCAGAGCCTTTAACTGTTGAGCCACCACTGCCCCCATTTTATATCATAGTAACGATATATATCACGATATAGTATTTTTTTTCTGGAAAACCAATGAAAACTGGTTACATAATAAATAACTATATTGTAATGCCTATTTTGGGAAAATCCAGTAAGTGAAATAAATACTTATAAATGAAAATTAATTTTCTCCTTATTTAGAACTTGACAAACAGTTAGCTCAAGGAGAAAATGGCTCATTAGGAAGCCATTCTCTCGATTCAAAATGTTAATCGTGCGAGAAATCGTGGCAAAGAATTATGTTTGGTGTAAAAAGGCATTTAGGGTGAAAAAAAAATATGAAAATCTTGACTTATTTTGCCTGTGTCCTTTTGATTTCTGGGTGAACTATTCCTTTAAGGAACCAACCAGTATGAATGAATGGCATCTGATGTTAAGGCTTACAAGAACAGGAATTTTTTTGCACCTGTGCTTCACTCTGGGGCAATCAACTCTCCCTTTCTTTTTCTTTTTTTACACACACACAGTCTGCCTTCTTTTTTCTTAGCAGTAAGGGGGCTGAAGAGGTGAACTCTTATCTGAGCACAGGAAGGTTAAACAAACAGCTGTGTTTGAGTGTTACTCAGCCAGCAGTGCAGAAACAGTATGTACAATCTCAGCACAAAATCCTCTCTCCATTACCACACAGGAACACACGCTCACCACACTAAAACACACATTTGGTTGCGTGTACATAGATAATGGCTAATGAACCCATGAACCAAAAATGACACATTTACACACTGCTCAGGTACACAAATTTTTAGCTGAACCAGACTGAGGGGAATTTAAGATATCTGCTCACAGGGAGAATATTTCATACATTTGGTTACAACTACTTCTGTATTCACTACACTGTCCAAATATGCCTCAGGTGAGTCATTTAAAAGTAAAACAAGAGTTTAAAAGTTCAACTATGTGGCATTTTCTGTGTGTAAATCACAAGACTTTGTTTAAAATGGACGTTATTTCTTTATGGTGTGCTTGTTGTGTGGTGGTCTGATTGGCTCCTGTGGCCTAATTTATGCCACTTCCTGATTGGTGCAGCCTGGTCCAGCAGCCCTTTAAAAGCCACATCATCACTTCCTCTTGAGTTCAGAGAGAGAGTGAGTGTTTGAGATTTTTGGAGACTGTTTAGAAAGGGTATTTTGAGAAGCTATTTGAGAATTATGTTTGATGTATTTGATCCTTGCTTGTTTATCGACATTGATTTAAGATTAACCCCTCAACCTAGATGCTTAAAACTTTGTAAATACTTTTGTAAATATATTGTACAAATTGGAGACTGGGAAAGTAGGGAGTCTGATGCCATTTTGTTTAGGGTTAGGGAGTTAGGTAAATTGATTGTATTTTCTTTTCTTTTGACTTAGGATTTGAAAGAGGTCAAGAGTGATTATGCTTTTGTTTAATAGTTTGGCCTGGTCAGCTCCTGAAGTTTCAGTTCCCATTTAAGATAAAGAACAATTGTTTACAAAAAGCTTTGTTTTCAAGTGCTACCTTTCATGTTGCATCCTAACCCCTAGACGGGGCATAATAGTGCTATATATGTTACATTACACCACAGATTCAGGACATTACATGGTTGGATATTCAGCGTCTGAGACTCTGGAAGCTGCAGAACTGTTTCTACATGGTTTGCAGACGTTTATCTCCTATGAATGGTTGTATTGTGTACACTGCATGGATTTCCCCTCATAGAAATCAACACCTTGCTTCAAATCCCTCTTTCATAAGAAATGAGCTTAATAACCCAACAAAGCTCCCTTTCTGCCCCACTTTTTCTCTATTTCTCACATGCATTAGAGAAACTGTTAAAAATATTTAAATATATTTAGATACCAACATTACAGCTGAGTCTGTGGACTGAGCTTCGCTTCTCTTGCACCTGTGGCTCCTTCCAGACCCTGAGTGTATGTATGTGAATTTGCGTGTGTGTGGGTGAGAGAGATTGAGACAGGTGAAGTGAGAGTTCTCCACTTCAGATGAGTTGTCTGGGTGCAGTGTGATGTGAGCTCACCATGTCAGAGTACAGAGCAAGCAGCCTGTTAAAGAGAGCAGCCACAACGTAAAGTAAACACAGAAAAAGAGAGGGAGAAGGGAATCGATTGATGAGCAGGGAGGAGGGAAAACAGTTCCATTGAGACTAAAGGGAACCTCCATTATTTCTAATGTTGGCTTCTACATCAGGATTACTAATAATAATGATTTTTTTTCTGGTCTGGTTGAGACGGTACTGCAGATTTTTACTTGCATTACCTACACCCCCACCCCCAGCCAAATATACTTTTTAAAATAAATTTTATTTTATTAAAAAAATATATAAACATTTGAGTACTCGTTCCCATCCCTAACTTAAATTAGCAGAATTTGCAACAACAATAATCAATGCGTCAAGAAAACAAAATGTTTGCAAGGCATAAAAACACATGTGCACATTCAACTAATAAAAGATGTAACATCTGACTACAAAAGACCGACTGGATCACAAAGACGAACTGACACCGGGCAGAACACACAAGGAGACTAAAATAGGGAGAGAAATCAACAGGTTAACAAGACAGGGCAGGTGTGACTAATAATCTAATAATGGGCATACAAGGAGGCGGTGTATGATCCAAGACAGAGAGACACACGGCGATACAGAAATAAAACAAAGCCATGTGCTCTCACAAGACAACAAAACACCCGAATGGCATGAGTGCACATTGCCAAGACAATAAGGCAATATACGCTCATGCCAACCGACAAACAAGATGAGAGAATTTGTTGCAACGCCAAACAAAGCGATGCCACACACTCTCACACTAAATGAAACCTGAGCGTACATCGCAAGGCAAACGCCGGGCGATGCACACAACAAGCAACAAAAACAAGACAGGACACCTTGTGTGAGAGTTTGGCCACACACAAACCTGAAATCTCAGACCGAAGTGACCGAACCGCAGCACAACGTGACGACAGCTTGCGACCCGGGTGCACAGCGCAACGCGATGCGCATCCGTGTTCGTGAAAGACAGACATAAACTATTGACACGAGCGCATGCTGCCAAGATGACATAAGCGTGATGCACCCACATCAACAACAGACAGAACATGGAGCGTGTCCGGATCCCGACACAGACCGAAACCGAACCAGACAGGAAGTCAGGATCCAGACACCATGCTATGGACATGAAACAAGACAGACCAAAGAGCGCACGGCAGGGAATACAACCGAAACCTTCCACTCACACAAGACAGACAACAAAACACAAGACAGACATGGGACGATGATGCCATGGTCCTGTCAGACAAAAACCCAGTCTGACAGAGTGACAGGACCGTGAAAAACTCTCTCACACTGGCCCCTGGCCATTAGGCCAGACTTATTGTTGAGCCCTGTATAAGCAAAGAGTCTCTCTCTCTCAGACACATGCTTATCTTACCATGCCCACCTCATGGATGAGTCAGCAAGTGCTGTCAGCTGCTTTCCAAATTACCACAACAAGAGAGGGCGGTCTCAAATTACACTACTGTCTCTCTCCTTGTTACTCCCTCATTATGACTTACTGTTTTCATACTCAATCAGATGCGTGACACAGAATCAAAACACAAACCTGATACATAGCATGAATGAATACACATAATATTTTAATCCTGGTTTGGTTTTATCGCGTAAAGTGAAGTTACACAGACCAGAGTGAGGTCTGTTTTTTTAAATAAAAAAAAAACCTGTTTGAAAACAGTAATTTAAGCAGTTTTGTTTGGTGCCACAAGTGGCAGAGAAAAAATACACACTTGCTGCTTTATTGTCTAAAAGAAAGAATTAGTGGAAAAGACTTTGTTTTGATCATGCAAATTTTCAGGCCCTACGAAATTGGCCACAAACTATGCAAAACTATCTTTTTACCCCTACTGTTCTTTACATCTTGGTAAAAAATATTGAGTTTTATTAGTACATACTTGAAAACATAGGCAACCCTTTCCGGCCCCCTGCCTGAGACTCTAGGGGAAAAAACGTCAAGCATTCTTGGCAGGCGATGGGAGAATGTGCTGAGATTAGGAATGATTTGGTGCCGTGCATTTTTTTTTTTTGTCCGTCCGCTGCGTGGTTCAAATAAACCTCCTGTCTGTCCAACATTCCAATAATAGTCTCTGCTGTGCCATCAGAATATTGCACAGAGCAGCAGTGCAGTTAACAAACTCTGGGTGAATTCATCAGGCTCTTTCTGCTTTGGCTCGTTTTTGAACACCCTTGTCTGATTTTGCACCCCAGAGACTCAATAACTTCACAAAACAGAATAGCTGAGTGCGTTATTTGCTGGCGTTCAGCAGAAAGGTGCCTCCTCTTGAAAGACACAGCCCAGTCACACAAAAGAAAGAGAGATATTAGTGGTGCATTTTCTTATCTAATGATATTCTTGTCGCATTTCAACCATGGAGCTGTAAGCTGTGAGAGATTTACTTTCAAAAAAAGTTCAGATTTCAAAGAAACACAAAAGATGGATGCTCCTCTTGTAGAACAGAATATATGAAACACCACTGGTAAAGCAAATCTAAGATCAGTTTTCCCATCAATATTATGTTCTCCAACGGAACATTACATTGTTTTTCTACAAGACTGTGATCAGCCTAACTCCTTTATAATTTTCATATATATTCTTTAACAACACTTCCTAAGTTTTATAAACTGTGTCTCTGTTTTGATGCTAACGATTCAAGGCTTGCTGTATAAACTGCATTATAAACTGTGATGCCGTCTCTGAGTCAAGTCTCTTCGCCCATCAGAATGTTCAGGCTGTTTCCAGATGAGTATGCGGAGGAGGAAGTGGCAGAATGTTGCTAGACCACAGTCATTACAGCTTAATAAGTGCAAATGAGCAAGGAGTACAGCACAAAACATCCCACCTTATACCTTTTGTTCTCATTGGGCAGCTGCAACTTCTTCGTGCCAATCAAGATCCAGATTCTCCAAGATTGGAGAGAACACTCTAAACTTCCAAAGAAAGGTTTTGCGTTATAAGATTACATCACAGTAGTTCTGAGGAAATTATCTGCATGATTGTCTGAGATACATATCCAAATATCTGATACCTTGTGTCAAGTCTCAGAAAGCCAGGGCAATACAACCTCTTTTGATTGTCATTTTGAATCTAACTGGTCAATAGTGGTTTGCCAATAGCGAAAGCAGATTACGTCTTTTATGTGTCTTTTCTGGTAAAGCATTTCTAAGCAGATATGATCAATACAGCAAAGAGACTGTAACAGCCAATACAGCTGCAAACATGACTAAAACAACACAGAGCCTTGACATCCTGTCAGTCAAATGCATATACACACTATATACCAGGTTTCTTCTTTCATATCACTGACAGTGTATAAATTGTTTGCCTATTGCGCAGTGTTTACAAAGTATTGGAACTCGTTTTTATCTATCCACACAAAAAGGCGTTCATCCACTCAAATCCAGTTCCCATGGAAGTGTTACACTGTGGCCTGAGATAAATGCCTTTTATTTAAACATAACCAAACAAAAGAGATGGGCAGAATAAAACAACATGAGCTCATGACTTGAACTTCAACTGGTTCCACATGTCCACAGTAGATGTGGGAAAGCCCCTCGTTAATAACATCTCAATGACGTCACAATTCCAGAATTCCAAACAAATAGCGTCACAATCAGAATTGCTACTCTGTTGCAACAAAGATGGTGAATCAACTCGCGGTAAAAATAAAATTACAGGCTGGTCCATCTGTCTGGACTTACGTGAATTGTAGGCCAAATTTATGTCGAGACCTTGTGTCAAACAAAGAGGATTTAGTATGCCACATTAAACAGATGGAGCTCCTGGGGAGCCTGGTTGAAGAAGCCAGTGCTGCTGACATATTTCTGTATATCAGTATTCGTTTTACAACATATTATAGATGATAAAAATAGTCGCCCATATATACAAACAAATAACTGATCATGTACACCCTGTCTAAAAACAACCTACTTTCTAGCTAAGTTTTGGCAACTTTGTTTATTCTAATTGCTTTTCATAAGCTTACCTGATATGGAGGAGGTGGTTCCTGATCCGGATCGTTGGCGTCACCGAAACTGGCCCTGTCTGACTGGGATTCGTGGAGCAAGGAGATATCATCCGAAGTGGGAGATTTCAGACAATTTCCCATCTCCTTTCCTAACTCCTTTATGTCTAAATGTTAAAATCCTGCCTATCCCCTCCTTTCCACCCGTACTCACTCCAACCAGACTTCCGTCGTTCAAAGGTGTACGATTGCAACTCTACACTTCATTTAAAACGATCCGGTCAAAGCCAGAAGAGAGATCCTAACGAAGAAAAACAAACCATTGTCGACACACAAAGAACCTGACCAAAAAGTGTCAGCCGCGCGCAGTCCACAGACAGCTACGAAACGATGTTTCTATATACATACGCAGTCTAAACTTCGTCTATCACCTCAAAACCTTACTAAATGGTGCTGTCTTTTCCTCTTGGCCTCGGTTGTAAACACTGTCTACCCTTCAGCTGATAATTTCCACCATATGAACTGTGCGCTCACTCTCAATGGCGATTCAGGCAATGTTGCCTTTCAGGCGGTCAGTCGGAGACCCGCATCCCAGCTATATGGACCAATCAGCGAACACCTTCTTCAACAAAGACGTAAGTAGTGGAGACTCGGCATCCAATCAGATTTCCGACTGAGATCACCAACAACAGGGTGTTTAAAGCCTGTAAACTTGACCGAATTAGGCCTATTTAACTGTGGTTACAATGTACGTTGGATCTCCTACGGATCTATTGACATGTTACATTAGTATAGTGTGTAGGAAGGATGTTTTTGTTGATTCAAATGTGTCAGACTTACTTTGTTGTTAATGACATCATAAATCAACCTTATGTTTATTTCTTAAAGATATGATCATTCTACACTTAAAAATAGGCCATTGTGTTTGATATTAAATTCTTATTCTTGTCGTATTTTAGATAAAACCCAGATACCTTTAGTTTCTTTATTCTGGATTATTCATGCTCTCTTTAGATTATGTTCACGTGTCATGCATCACACTTAAGGAGGCATGCTTGGTTCGAAGAGTGAAAGCCAAAGAGATGTCATTTGGAATGCTATTATATAATTTAATTTTCAATTAGAAAATGTAAAGTCGATATTTACAAGAATGTCTGTTTGCATAGCCATGCACCACATACAGGATTTGCTGACCTCTATAGCCCATACCCTGTAAAATCAATCTAAATAAGTAGGAATTAAAATAAATAAATAAACAAACAAACACCATATATCATTCTTTTTCATATATTTCTGTTCTAACACCTGTGAGACAACGTGATTTTCCAGTGGTCACATCTTTCAATACATCAAATTTACAGAACTACTGAAGCAGTTAATATCAAACCAGGTGTTAAATTCAGTTGCATTACAACACTTTCTTGTTATAAGTATGCTATGACATTTCTGAGCAAACATATGATTTCAAAATGACCTGATGATTGTTTTTCCATTATGTAAATTTGACTTTGTGTAGGACTGGGTCTCATAAAAAAGGCACTATAAAGAATACATTGCAGTAGGAAGATTCCTTCCAAATCTATTAAACTAATCTGGGATGAATTCATTTAAAACACACTTTAGAATAGGCTTTGCTGTGCAGGACTGTCTAACTAAAACTACATTTGAAAAAATACAATGCATTTAAGAACAATGTTGCAGCTGGGTTTAGTTAGTTGAACACAATTGGAAAAAGCTTTATACAGTAGCATTTATAATCTGAATAGAATACAATCCTCTGTCCTGAACCAGCTAAAATTTTCTCTCTTTTCAAAATGTAAGTCTGTAGTGGTTTTCAGTGCATCCCTCATGCCGGTTGGAGCTGGCACGCCAGCCTGTCCTGCATGTATCTAAAAGACTTGTTTGTTTGAGCTCAAGTACGATCTGGATCAAGTCCACATGAAGGAGACTGCCTTTCTAAAAGACAAATTCAGCTTGCCCACTTAAAATAGGACAGTTTTCAAAGGCGCCATAACAGTGAATAAATACTAAAAAGAAATAGCTAAATAAACCCACAAACTCCTAGTAAAAACTCTTAACAATTCTTCAATTTTGATAGTCTTTTTATGCTGTTAAAATAAACATGTTTTCTTTTTTTTGTTAACAGACTAACAATGCAAACAGAAACACCAAGACAGTGTTAAATATGATACAAATTAAGTTGAGAACAGGATTCATCATATCCATGAGATTTAACAAGCCCAGAGTACTCTAACCAAAGAGTAACCCATGATTTCAAAACTCTGGAACATTTTTTAATGACCTATTAACCTCCAAAGATTAAAAAGTAAACTAAAAGTTGTGCACATGTGCTTTAAATGCAAATAAAACATATATTACGGTTAGCCATAAGGCACAGCTACAGTACGTCTAGACTACTGTTGTCACTGCACGACCACAGTTTCTATGGTAGTTGTGGAAAGCATTATTATAAGACTTCTAAAAACAGCCAAAATGACTGACAGATGTGTGATTTGAGAGGTCATGTTATTAACCTGATGTGCTAGCTAGAATATTGTTGTTGTTATTGTATAATAACTGTACTATTATTAATAATAACAATAATAGTACATTCACAATATTATAATAGCATGATACAATTTCTGTGACATCATAACTGCATGATGTCATTACTTCATCGTGATTGAACTGCACTATGTCTCATATTCATACACCTGTGGTTCAATATCCTGTATTATCTGTATTATCCCCACCCCGCGTCAAGCCTAATCATGGCTGTTGTGACACCAGTGGTGACCCCTAACTGCTAAGGGCTGGAGGGTGAGCAGTGGTTTCCATTCTCAGCTGTGCCTCGTGCCTTATGTAGTGCTGCCTGGATCCGGAAATGTGTCCGTGATTCCATGGAGTAGTTCTTGTAATTTTGCCTGGTAACAGTTTAAAGAGATCACTGTTAACAGTGTTCAAGACTGATTAGGGAAAGGATAAAAAAAATACACATCAGACCATACAATGAGTGTTGCAAGGTGAGATATGTGATGGATATGGAGGTAATTATAGTAAATATTTGCTTAATAGGGTGCAGAGCCATTTCTGAGCATATGGGGACCCTTAGTGAAATCCTGCTTGGAGGCCCCCAGAAACCCTGTGATCATGGCATTTTCTTCTCCCTTCTCTTTCGGGCCACAAGGGGGCCACCTATATCTGTCTAATTGAGCCATAACAGATGCCCGAGTCTTACTCGCTGCTTTTAGTATATTTAAAAAAAACACACACAAACAAAACAACCTTGCTTTGAGGGGCCCCCTGGTGGCTCGGAGGCCCTAAGCACCCGCTTATACCACTTTTGCTTAATAGGGTGCAGAGCCATTTCTGAGCATATGGGGGCCCTTAGCGAAATCCTGCTTGGAGGCCCCCAGAAACCCTGTGATCATGGCATTCTCTTCTCCCTTCTCTCTCAGTCCACAAGGGGGCCCCCTATATCTGTCTAATTAAGCCATAACAGATGCCTGAGTCTTACTCGCTGCTTTTAGTATATTTAAAAAAAACACACACAAACAAAACAACCTTGCTTTGAGGGGCCCCCTGGTGGCTCGGGGGCCTTAAGCACCCACTTATACCACTTATAGCTGGAAAAGGCCCAGATAGGGTTCATCCACACATTAGCCCTGGTACAAAATCAACTGAGCTGCCTACATAGGTAGCATTTTAAGGCATCATACGTGCACTCCCGATTCTAAGGTATTGCATGTACAGTATCCTTTTTAAAGAAGCCTATTCCATAACGCATTGTGATATGCTTAGTGAATATTTAGATTATAAATATAATTTATTAAATAAAAAAAAGCAATAAAAAAACAGTTCAAAGTTATTACTAAATATTTTACCCAATATTTGTGCGAGCTATGTATTTTTTTTATTAGACTATTGTGTTGCTGACTAAACAACATGCTAACACCGAACTCTATTGAAATCAATTGTGAGTCTTCTGTGGGTTTTAAGAAAGGAGTGCTATTTTATTTGTATTACACACAAGAGTTGCTGCCCTATGTAGAGCATTCCAAGTCTGACACTTATGACGTTCCGTTACGGTTATATATAGGCAGTACATAGCAAGGTACTCTCTAGATTTTGGAGCAAAGCCCTTGTGTTATGGGAAAAGAAGTGTAGATTGCTAGTTATGAAGTATGAAACAATCACTGTGTCATTGCCTGAACTCACTTGGCTGTCTCCAGAAGTCTGATGGCCTCCTCTACTCTGTCCTCCTCCAAACATAGTAAACCATGTTCCAGAAGAGCATTGGGCACCAGGTAGTGGTCATATTTAATCTGACTCTCACTGTATCAGCATAAACACACAGACAGAGAGAGAGAGAATGTTTGAGAGAGAGCATTTACAGCAACTCAAGCCAAGTTTACAAATATTTCAATCTTTTTCTCTATTATCCGTGACATGCTGGAGATTAATAAGATCAAATTTCATTTTCTGTGCACTGGAATCACTAAACATGTCATTTTACCAGTCTGACTCATGCAGCTTGATATTACTGGATGTTTAGTACAAGTCAAAGTCAAAACCAGGATTTTGCCCATGTCTGCTTAAGACTTTACAAGGAAACCACAAACACTTATCCTCATATTAGTGTGATTTGTAGTGAGGCGAAAGAGGCAGACTGACTTGCAGAGGACGAGAGTGAAGTAATGTTCGGCTTCCTCCTTGTGGCCCAAGTGTTTGAGACAAAGCCCCTTCAGTAGACTAACCACACATTGGTCATCCGTAGTGAACTCAGTCCCTGAAGGAAAACAAGCAGAGACATTTATGTTGCAGAAAATAAGCCAATCAAAGATATGCTCATACTAGAGAGCATTTGATTTGACACAAATTTGGATACGCCTCCAAGTACAAGATGAGTCTTTAACATTTGGTCCATTTTCTCAGAAGAGAAAGACATTCTTTATTTTAAATGCATATATCTGCTAAAAGATCATTTTGTCTTTTAGGATACACTAACTCGACTTCATGGGGTCTTTAAAAAACACAAAACTTTGTCAAGTGGTTGAAGTTTTAGAGCCAACCCTGGTAGAAGTTAGGACTGACTTGGCATGTCTCAATGTCTCGTAAACTGTTTTGAATTGTGTGGAGGGAGAGCTCACTTGGGTGTTGCTCAAGCTTCTGTTGGGCCTCGTCCAAGGTCTTCAGCATTCCCTCTGTCAGGTCCTTGTGCTTCCCTATCACAGTGTAGCCATTCCAGATATACATCATTTCCTGTCGTGTAAACATACCCACCCTCTGAGTGAGAATCTGAGAATGCATCTTGTCCAGGTGTTTCCTTTTGTTTATTTTGCAGTGGGATTAAGTCAAGACAATCTCATTCTTTACTCTGTTATCTTCATAATTAAAACTGCATCTATAAGACACTTGCCGTATAAATAGAAACAGACAGCAGAAAAATAATATGCATTGTATATACAGTATGTTTAAAATTTAGGGTGCTAAACAGTATTATTTTTATTCAGTCCAGGCACTGACCAATGGAGGTGCAGGAAGAGGAATGGGATTGTCTGAGTTGTAGCGTCGAGCTTTTCTGATTGCAAACTTCTCTGTGGGCAATGACTTCCCAGCTATTTTCTGTTTCAGACCTTGAACTTGCCTGAAGGATGCAAAACAGACAGTATTAAAGAACAGCAATAAACAAACACAAAAGTCCATGGCTAAGCACTAAGCACAGCACTATGCCATAAGTCATAAGCGCAAAGTCAGTTGGCATGGCCATGAAGTTTTGGTATTTTCGTGCAAGTACGCGCTATATCTAGGCGCAAGTGGGTTTTTGCTAAATTGCGCATGCAACATGCTAATGGGCTTGGTAAAGTGCAATTTAATTCGGAGGTTCTTCTCTGGTTATTGCAGTATCTGCATCCTATAATATAGTCCATTTCCTGTCAAGCACCAGTGATATAAACAAAAACAGCACATAAATAGGGAGTTGGTAGTGTAAATGGACTGTATGCAATGAATTAGAAGAATAGAAATATGGACACACTCCTTTTATATGCTTAGAAAATGTTATTCTCATCAGGATTTGGATTTACGCTCCGTTAAATGATAGGGAATGTAAGTATTATTAATAATTTTCATCTACTGACACACAATCAAGGCTAGTATTAATAATTATTGTATCATCACGCAATTCACGTCTACCAGTCGATTTTGATGTCGAAAAATTAAAATTGA
Source organism: Myxocyprinus asiaticus (assembly GCF_019703515.2). Lineage (NCBI taxonomy): Eukaryota > Metazoa > Chordata > Actinopteri > Cypriniformes > Catostomidae > Myxocyprinus > Myxocyprinus asiaticus. The sequence continues at coordinate 33,060,214 of NC_059376.1, read as the reverse complement.
AACGCGAAAAAATTACACCAAAAATATTTCTAAATTCAAATTACACTACAAATGAAACTAAAATATAATCAAAATAATAAAATGGTCAAAAAACTCTAATACTAAAACTAAGCATTTTATCCTCTAGAACGTCTTTCACCGGCACCTTTTGCAGTGACTTAAAAAAATAACTATGACTATAACAGGTGAAAAAATACCAATACAAATATGACATAATTTGATGTTCCATAATATTTTCAGAGTTTGGACATGAACGTTATTACCACCTGCTGGTAGAGTTTGGATTTTGCACTGAAAACTTTCTTAGGAAAATAGCAAATTAACTTCATTAACCAGCTTCATTAACCAGCGTGATCTCAGGCTTTCTTGAGCCTAAATCGGTATACACTGACCGAATTTTAAAACACTGCCCCTAGAGGCTAAAGCGGTAAGTGTTGTAGAGCATATAAACAAGTGTGACCTCCAATTATATCTGTTGTAAAGATAATTGTTTTCAGCTGTACAGGGTGTAAAATAGCGAAGAGATTTTATTTAGATTTTACTTAATCTACCCCCCAGCCAAAACCCAAACCTAACCATTAGTAGAAACAAAATGCAGTTTTAGGGATAAAAATGCAACCTCCTTATCACGCTCATGATTGTTTATACATACGTGATTACCTCCTCGTTTGAATGGGGACTGAACTGTGGTCTCCCGTGTAACTGATGCAGAGCGCTACCAGTCGCACCATGAGTTGCCGATCCTAGGATACCAGAACTTTCGAAAACAGCATGCCGACTTCCCGTGTGATCATGTTGCAGCCGCAACATACAATGCACCCACAGTTTGCACACATACGCCCACAGTAGCACAAACACTCCCACCAATGCCAACTTGTGCTTTTTGCACTTAGAATTAGCACCCTCACAATAACTGGATAAGTATCACATGGTCGTTGTGAGTAGCGCTGCCCTTTGTGAATTCACGAAAATAGAGCCTTATGTGTCACATTTTGTGTTTTCTTCTGTCACAAAATATTTGGTTAAATGCTGCTGACCATCATTATGTTTCATTATGATTCAGTTATATGAATTATGGTGTTTTCTAGTTTTATAAGTTGTATTTAGCAGGACCGTAACCAACATAGATATGGGGGCGAGTCTGCCCCAATATTTAGATTAATGTACGACTGACATGGGTTTTTCAATGGCGGATTCTAAAACAATTATATTTTGTCCCCTAAATTATAAATATGTGGTTACATCCTTAGTATTTAGCAAACATGTATTAGTTAATGCTGTCACCCTAATTGAGATCCTCATTGTTTTTGTTACAGATAAATACTGTTCTGAATATGAAAATAAACTTTTGATAGTTAGACAACAAAAAAGATATAGCTTCCTCAACACTGTTAATAAAATACTTCAGATGTAAAATATGTTTTTAACATATACTGTAAATGTGACTAACATCTGCACCACTTCACCGCCCAAAACCCAACATTCACACAGACACACACACACACATAAGCACACACCATTCTCTTGCCATTACCTAAACAAAGCCACCTCGTTCTCCCCAAACGGCTGGCATTCCTCACGACTCAGCATGCTGAGGTAAGCACCTTTCATATATGCATATGTGGACTGCAGAAAAAGTGTGTGTGTGAGAGACAGAAAGGGTTTAAAACTGAACTGTAATCAGAAACATCTCCAGAGGATGTTGTATCAGTAGAGCCTTAAATTTAAAGCAAAATCTCCAATTCCACAATTTAAAACATTCAAAAATGGAGTAAACACATTGTAATTAAAATGTGTCTGCTGTGTGATGAGTGACTATTTTTCTTTTGTTTTTATTTTTTGTCGATCAAGTAACCTCTTCATAGCCATTAGATATTTGATCCGTTCAGTAAGAGTTAACTGTATTTTAGGATTTCACCTTAGACCAGGTGTTCTCTTTGCTGAGCAGATCTGCATAGAAGTAGGCCATCTTCCAGTGTCTCTTATAGGTGAAACACCACATGAGCTCCCAGTAACACATGTGATGGAACTGCTTCCAGTTCTGCTGCGCTTCACAGCACTCCTCGAAACGCTTGATAGCCTGTTGTACAAACAAATACAAATCGTTTGCACAAAATATAAAACATTATAGTACAGAATATACAGTATACTGTAGATATTGTATCTACTGTGTATATTTATACAGTATATATGCTATATGTGTGTGTGTGTCTATATATATATATATATATACTGGTGGCCAAAAATTTGGAACAATGTAAGATTTTGCTCTTATGGAAATAAATTGGTACTTTTATTCACCAAAGTGGCATTCAACTGATCACAGTGTATAGTAAGGACATTAATAACGTGAAAAATTACTATTACAATTTGAAAAAAAAATTCTGAAAGTCTTAAACTACTTCAAAAGTGTTGTCATCAAAAAATCCTCCACGTGCAGCAATGACAGCTTTGCAGATTCTTGGCATTCTAACTGTCAGTTTGTCCAGATACTCAGGTGACATTTCACCCCACGCTTCTGTAGCACTTGCCATAGTCTTGTCGGGCACTTCTCATGCACCTTACAGTCTAGCTGATCCCACAAAAGCTCAATGTGCTTAAGATCCATAACACTCTTTTCCAATTATCTGTTGTCCAATGTCTGTGTTTCTTTGCCCACTCTAACCTTTTCTTTTTGTTTTTCTGTTTCAAAAGTGGCTTTTTCTTTGTAATTCTTTCCATAAGGCCTGCACCCCTGAGTCTTCTCTTTACTGTTGTACATGAAACTGGTGTTGAGCGGGTAGAATTCAATGAAGCTGTCAGCTGAGGACATGTGAGGCATCTATTTCTCAAACTAGAGACTCTGATGTACTTATCCTCTTGTTTACTTGTATCTGGCCTTCCACATCTCTTTCTGTCCTTGTTAGAGCCAGTTGTCCTTTGTCTTTGAAGACTGTAGTGTACACCTTTGTATGAAATCTTCAGTTTTTTGGCAATTTCAAGCATTGTATAGCCTTCATTCTTTAAAATAATGATTGACTGACGAGTTTCTGGAGAAAGCTGTTTCTTTTTTGCCATTTTTGACCTAATATTGACCTTAAGACATGCCAGTCTATTGCATACTGTGGCAACTCAAAAACAAACACAAAGACAATGTTAAGCTTCATTTAACCAACCAAATAGCTTTCAGCAGTGTTTGATATAATGGCAAGTGATTTTTCTAGTACCAAATTAACAATTTTGCATGATTACTCAAGGATAAGGTGTTGAAGTGATGGCTGCTGGAATTGGGGCCTGTCTTGATTTGATCAAAAATGCCTTTTTTCAAATAGTGATGGTGCTGTTTTTTACATCAGTAATGTCCTGACTATACTTTGTGATCAGCTGAATGCCACTTTGAATTAAAGTACCAATTTCCTTCCAAAACAGCAAAATCTGTACATTATTTCAAATGAATTTGCAAATGTATTTTGGCTGCCAGTGTATATATATATATATATATATATATATATATATATATATATATATATATATATATACTGTATAGTGACCTGTGCAAAAGTCTTAGGCACATTAAATGTTTTAGAAAAACATCTCACTTAAGATGATCTGCTGCTTTTGTGTGCCAATAGGAAATATCAATTTTAGATTTCATCATTCCCTTTGCAAACAGAACTGAATACAAGTAGAACAAGGAGTTCTGCAACAGATGGTTAGGCACCCACAGAGCACGGATCTCAACATCACTGAGTCAGTCTGGGATTACATGAAGAGACAGAAGCAATTGAGACAGCCTAAGTGCATATAACTGTGGCAAAACAGTGTGTATGTATATATATATATATACAATTGTGCTCAAAAGTTTGCATACCCTGGCAGAAATTGTGAAATTTTGGCATTGATTTTGAAAATATGACTGATCATGCAAATAAACTGTCTTTTATTTAAGGATAGTGATCATATGAAGCCATTTGTTATCACATAGTTGTTTGGCTCCTTTTTAAATCATAATGACAACAGAAATAACCCAAATGGCCCTGATCAAAAGTTTACACACCCTTGAATGTTTGGCCTTGTTACAGACACACAAGGTGACACACACAGGTTTAAATGGCAATTAAAGGTTAATTTCCACACCTGTGGCTTTTTAAATTGCAATTAGTGTCTGTGTATAAATAGTCAATGAGTTTGTTAGCTCTCACGTGGATGCACTGAGCAGGCTAGATACTGAGCCATGGGGAGCAGAAAAGAACTGTCAAAAGACCTGCGTAACAAGGTAATGTAAATTTATAAAGATGGAAAAGGATATAAAAAGATATCCAAAGCCTTGAAAATGCCAGTCAGTACTGTTCAATCACTTATTAAGAAGTGGAAAATTTGGGGATCTCTTGATACCAAGCCAAGGTCAGGCAGACCAAGAAAGAAAAACCCACAGGTAACCTCAGAAGAAATACAGGCTGCTCTGGAAAAAGACGGTGTATTTGTTTCAAGGAGCACAATACGAAGATACTTGAACAAAAATGAGCTGCATGGTCAAGTTGCCAGAAAGAAGCCTTTACTGAGCCAATGCCACAAAAAACAACACCTTGACACACCTCACAGCTTCTGGCACACTGTAATTTGGAGTGACGAGACCAGAACTTTATGGTCACAACCATAAGCACTATGTTTGGAGAGGGGTCAACAAGGCCTATAGTGAAAAGAATACCATCCCCACTGTGAAGCATGGTGATGGCTCACTGATGTTTTGGGGGTGTGTGAGCTCTAAAGGCACGGGGAATCTTATGAAAATTGATGGCAAGGTGAATGCAGACGACCAAAGACTTTGCATGACCTGGAGGCATTTTGCCAAGAGGAATGGGCAGCTATACCACCTGCAAGAATTTGGGGCCTCATAAACAACTATTTCAAAAGACTGCACACTGTCACTGATGCTAAAGGGAGCAATACACAGTTATAAAAACTAAGAGTATGCAGACTTTTGTACAGGGGTCATTTCATTTTTTTCTTTGTTGCCATGTTTTGTTTTATGATTGTGCCATTCTGTTATAACCTACAGTTGAATATGAATCTCATAAGAAATAAAAGAAATGTGTTTTGCCTGCTCACTCATGTTTTCTTTAAAAATGGTACATATATTACCAATTCTCCAAGGGTATGCAAACTTTTGAGCACAACTGTATGTATATGTATAATATATATATATATATATTATGTGTGTGTGTGTGTGGGTGTGGGTGTGTGTATACACAATGTCTAACAGTAAAAATCACTCACAGCTTCCAGGTTTCCTTTAATTACCTCTATTCGACCAGCGAAAAACAGGAAAATGGATCCCTGTGAGACATATGGCAGTTTTCAATCTCTCCTATTTAATATTTAATTCACATTTCACAGGAATACTTGATTCTGATTGGTTAATTGCAGCATTCTGTGGCAAATATTTTTTTGTGTAATGAGTAATGACTGCTATTTTTCCCCTCAGTAACCTCTCCTTTGCATCAGGGTCCTGATCACCCTGTCACCCTGGATTTATTTTGTAACACTAATGACCGGTTAACTGTGAATTATTCCTTATTCATTTAACAGCACTGTAACAGTTTGTGTTGACACTCTTGTCATTAAAAAACTGATTAAATGTTTATTCAGCTGCAGCATGCACTGTTTGCCAATAATTATTCTAGTCCTAATGTAATAAAGTGGTAACACTTCACGATATGGTTCCATTTGTTAACATTAGTTAACATGAACTAAAAATGAACCATACTTTTACGGCATTTAATAATCTTTCTTAATGTTAATTTCAACATATAGTAAAACATTTTTAAAATTGACTGATTAAAAAAGTTGTATTTGGTAACATTCGTTAATGCACTATGAACTAACATGAACTAACAATGAACAATTGTATTTTTATTACCTAACATTAACAAAGATTAATAAATGCTGTAAAAAATATATTGTTAATTGTTAGTTCATGATACCTAATGCATTAACTAATGTTAATGAATGGAACCTCATTGTAAAGTGTTACCAATCAAGCTTTAGAATTTTAACCGAACACTATTGTTTTTGAACATGGTTTTCGAGTACCTTTGGATACATTTTCAGATAAGGCTGCAGAAGTTTTTCTGCATCCTCCACATCTCCCTCTCCAGTGCCTAAAAGACACACACATACAAGCCAAGAAGACACACAATAACACAACATTACTTCTGTTATATGTGCTACAAATGATTTGAAAGTGTGATTGCTCTAATTTTGTTCAGGAGCATTTTCTTCAGTTTATTTTAAGACATTGTGTTACTAGTAAAAATCTCTTACCCAGAATGAAGCTCATGAAGGTGTGGTAGCAAAGTAACAACATGTTACACAAGAAAGACCTAAACGTGTACTCAGCAGAGCCCTCCTGGAGCTGCTGTAGACCAAAATCCTACATACCGAGAGAAAGAGAGAAGGTTATAAAATAACCATATCAAACATGCCCAAAACAGACACATAACACACAGCAAAGTAGATCAGGCTGTTGTTCACACTTAAATGTGTTTTCCTACATTCAAACAAGTATTAAAACACCTGCATGCACCTTGACACAATTTACTGCAAAGACAGACTAATTGAAAAACCATCCAAGCTCAGATTAAGTTTCATTATTTACACGCCAACTGTGAGGACAGCCAAACTAAGCTTAGTTCTACACAATACTCACTTTGTTACCAGAGAAGCCAACAAATTCCAACAATCTGAGAGTCCTTGTTGGCAACAGCGACAGCATCTAGGAATAACACAGGTGAGGGGTTGAGAAAATAGCTTTGTCTCCAATGAATTCAACTCTAGGATTCATGAATATTCAAGGTTTAAGTCTTGTTAGATTTAAGCAGGGACACTAGGATGCATCTAAATGTTAAAAAATCTTAAAAAGAGAAAACATGTGAGAGGAGCCACATGATGCCATGCGAAGGGCAGACGTGTGAGAGACAGCTCTGTGCACTTTGCTAATTTTTTTAAATTATTTTCATGATATAATCCGGTGAAATTCGATACACCCAGTTACACATTTGCTGTTTGAGGTAAACATGGCAAAGAATTCAAAATCCTTGGGCTCTGGAGACAATAAAAGACACTTACGGTTCAAGTTGAAAGCCCAGACAGGCCTGTGGACCGGGGACCCGATTTGGATGGCGCGGCGGGAGAAGGAATCCAGCGTCAACTGTCCAACATGTCGGTGATGTTGACGAAGGTACATGCGGACTTGGAGGATCTCGCTGTAATACGTCGATCGATTACGGCGATGGAAAAAAATTCTCTGAGTTAGTCACAAGAGTGTCAGATGTTGAAAAACGAATCGATTATTTGAAGTCATCAGAGAGGGAATTAGCCGCTAATCCGCCTGCAACCAAAGTTGATTTGGAACGTGTTCTTGAAAAGCTTGAAGATCTTGAGAATAGAAGCCGCAGGAAGAACATTCGAATTGTTGGAATTCCTGAGCATGAGGAGGGCAGAGATATGGTGAAATTCCTAGACAAGCTTTTCCCGAGTCTGCTCGACATAACAGGCCACAAGCTGGCGAGCTCACAGATCTGCTGAGGGAGAAAGGCCCCGATCGATTCTGGCCAAAATTTTGAGATCATCCGATAAAGATCTCGTGTTGCGCCAGGCGAGGAGCAAAGGAAAGCTTTCTTGGAAGAATTACAATATTTTCTTGTTCCCGGACTTTGCGAACTCGACAAGAGAGAAACGCAATCGGTTTAAGGAATGCAAGAAACTCTTACATCAGTGGAAGATCACTTTTGCTCTGATGTTTCTGGCCAGACTGAGAATAAACACCAAGGATGGCATCAAAGTATTTACATGTCCCAATCAGGCAACGTCTTTTATTGAAACAATGGGTGAGTAACCATTGGGTGTTTTTCTTGTGAGTGGATTGACTCACTGTACATACTCTGGCTTTCGGAGGAAGCTGGGCGCCATTTTTGTTTCTTTTTGCGTTGGCTCTGCCGAGCGGCTGGAGTTTGTTTTGATTTGTGGATTAACACTTTTCCTTAAAGAAACTTTAGTATTGACAGAAAATCACTTTTGCAATGAAGTTCCCGGGCAGATTGAGAATAGACACTATGGATGACCGCAAAATATCTACATGCCCACACAAAGGATGTCTTTTATAAAGCTGGCGGACTGTGTAAATCATGGGATATACTTTTATGCGGCCTCCGAGTGAATTGATCCTTGACCATCCGAGGAACTGGGATGCGTGTTTAGTTTCCTTTTGTGCTGGTTCTGCCTAGCGGTTGGAGCTTGTTTTGTTAAATAACACTACTTCGGGACAGTTATGGATGAATCTGTCAGTTCCTTGTGCTTATGCCTCCTGTTGGCTGGAGTATGATTTGTGGAGAATTTTCATGAGACATTGGAATGATTACGTCATCTGCTGCAATCATCAGCTGGCTCACTGAAGATTCGTTTGTCTGTCCGAGGAAAATGAACGGCTTTATATCGGCTGGAATTTGTTTTGTGAAAGAACACACCTTCGAGACAGTTCTGTGAATGAGTCTACACATTCTTTTTGTTTATTCTGCCTATTGGCTGGGGTTTGTTTTACAAAATATTTGATGTTATGTAATTTTGCCTTACAAATTTGTGAGGCAAAATTGAGCAATCCAATGGCAAAGTTGTCGCGGGGTCTCTCGTAGGTGTACATGGACTCTTTGAGTTTAAAGGAATTGACGCCGGTTGGTGCTTTCGTGCGGAGGGTTAATGCGCACGTTTTTCTTTTTTCTGTTTGTTTTGTTCGGGGGGAAGTTTGGGGTTTTATTGTTGCATTAATGTTGAAATGTGGTCTTCATAATTTTGTTTTTGGCACACAATTTATTTTTTCTATTATATCAAAATGTCAAATGTTAATATGAGTGTACAATCGCTCGCCACATGGAATGTGAATGGGTTGGGGCACCCCATAAAAAGAAGGAAGGTTATTTTTTTCTTAAACATAAGAAATATGAAATAGTGTTTCTTCAAGAAACGCATCTTTCCCTGCAGCCAGCTGAAAAATTTGGGAAGATATGGAGTGGACGTGTTGGCTCAAGTAAGAGCAAGGGAGTCATTATATTGGTAAATAAACATTTACAATTCGAATGTCTTAAACAGTTTAATGATAAATTAGGAAGAGTCATTATTGTTTTAGAAGAAATTCAGGGGCAAAGTCTGATTATGGCTAATATTTACGCACGTAACACTGATGATCAGGGCTTTTTTATAGATCTTGAAGGGATGCTGCAAGCTGCTGGCACCCCTCATGATATAATTTTGGGAGGAGACTTTAATCCTTTGATGGACTCAAAGTCCTTGATCATAGTGAAGCAAAAGTGTGAGCCCCCTAAAGCAACATTGACGCTTCACAGGATGTGTAAAAATCTTGGTCTTACAGATATTTGGAGACTTTTCATCAGTCCATAAGATTTATTCTAGAATAGATTTTTTTTTTTAATATCCAAATCCCTCATTTCATCTGTTGTTGATTGCTCAATTGGAAACATTTTAGTCTCGGATCACGCCCTGGTGAGTTTAGAGGTGTTGCCACATATAAAGAAAAAGAAATCATATAGTTGGCGCCTTAATGCATCCTGATTTCCAACAAATGTTAAAGACTGAAATCAGTGTTTATATGGAGACCAACCGGTCCTCGGTATCCTCTGTGGGCATGGCTCGGGAGGCACTTAAGGCAGTTCTTAGGGGTCGGATCATATAGTATGCCTCATTCATCAAAAAATCCAAAGCACGAGAACTCGTGGAGTTGGAAGGAAATATTAAAAGTGCAGAGGCAGAGCTGAAGCGCCGTATGTCACCTGATGGCCTCAGAGAATTGACCCGATTGAAATATAGATATAATACTATTTTGTCGCAGAAAATTGAGTTTTGGTTATTCAGAGCAAGACAGTCATACTTAGAGTCGGGGGACAAAGCAGGGAAGCTTTTGGCTAGATATATAAAGCAGAGAGAGTCTCTTTTTACCTCAGCCATTGATATTAATAATGCCTTTAAAGAGTTCTATCTTGATCTTTATAGTTCCACATCTTCGTCTACTGATGAAGATATTAGAAACATTTTGGAACCATAAGATCTTCCTAAACTGAAGACTGAGCAAAAAACTCTCTTGATTCTGAGATAACCTTGGAGGAGCTTGACGAGGTAATTAAGTCCCTACCTACTGGCAAGGCTCCGGGGCCAGATGGTTTTGCCGCAGAATTTTTTAGATCCTATGCTACAGAACTGGCTCCACTTTTGTTAGAAGTTTATACTGATTCATTAAAGAATGGAAAGCTTCCTCCAACCATGACACAAGCCCGGATCAGTCTGATTCTTAAAAAGGACAAAGATCCAAGCGAGTGTAAAAGTTACCGTCCAATCTCCCTGATCCAACTAGATGTAAAAATGTTGTCAAAAATTTTGGCTAACCGATTAAGTAAGGTTATGACACCTCTTATACATATAGATAAGGTGGGGTTTATTCGGGGCCGCAGCTCTTCTGATAACATCGGGCGTCTCATCAATATCATGTGGTCAGTAGCGAATGATCAGTCTCTGGTCGCTGCCATCTCACTTGACGCAGAGAAGGCGTTTGATATGGTAGAATGGGATTATCTTTTTAAGATTTTGAAAATGTATGGGTTCGGGAGTACATTTATTGGTTGGATTAAGTTACTTTATGGACACCCTGTATCAGCGGTACAAACAAATGGATTAATTTCAGATTATTTTACTTTGGATAGGGGCACTCGGCAGGGTTGTCCTCTTTCCCCATTATTGTTCTGTCTTGCCCTGGAAACATTAGCAGCCACGATATGAAAGGAGGATGATTTTCCAGGGGTGGTTGCGGGAGGTGTGGCGCATAAGCTTCTGCTTTACGCAGATGATATTTTATTATTTGTCTCTGAACCTACTAGATCTATGCCTTGCCTCCCCAGAATTATTAATTCCTTTTCAAAAAGTTCTCAGGATACAAAGTCAATTGGTCTAAATCCGAAGCATTGGCTCTGACAGCTTACTGTCCAGTAACGGCTTTCCAGCTGGGTGCCTTCCAGTGGCCCAAACAGGGCATTAAGTATTTGGGGATTTTATTCCCAGTAAATTTGTCTGATTTAGTTAGTGTTAATTTTGACCCTTTAATAAAACGTTTTTCGAGCGATGTGGGCAGGTGGGCTTCATTACATTTATCGATGATTGGGAAGGTTAATGTTATTAAAATGAATTGTATTCCAAAATTTAACTACCTGCTACAATCTCTCCCTGTAGATGTCCCCCTCTCTTATTTCAAGCAAACTGATCCTTCATTTGGAATGGTAAACGTCCCAGATTGCATTTTAATAAGTTACATAGGCCAATAGACAAAGGTGGGCTAGACCTACCCAAGATTTAGTTTTATTACTATGCATTCAGTCTCAGACATTTGGCTCTTTGGTCATTTCCACCTGAGAGAGCCCCTCCCTGGTTTGTTATTGAACAGGCAGTTCTTGCCCCTATTTCGCCATTACAAAGCATCTCTATCAAACTAATCGGAAAAGTTAAGTTACACCCCATTATTTCGCATTTACACTCGGTATGGACTAAAGTGTCCAGATTGTTTAAATTGGACTCTTATTTAAATGTTGCCTCGAGCATATGGCAGAACCCAAGATTGTGTATTGGCAAGTCCCCTTTCTGCTAGCCAGAGTGGATTGTGAGGGGGGTTGCTACACTCGGTGACCTATATGAAAGTGGTGTGTTGAGATCATTTGAAAACTTGGTCCAACATTTTGGGATCCCCAGACCTCAGTTTTATAGGTATTTACAACTGCGCCACCTGCTTTGTACTATTTTTGGGAGTAGCACACACCCCCCCTAAGGAGACAGATGCTTTAGGAAAGGTGATTGCGGCTTTTGGAAAAGGTCATGAGGAATCAGTGTACTACTCCCAGTTAATTCAGAGTCTGGGGGACGGAGCCTTAACTTCTCTCAAGAGAGTAGGGGAGAAAGATTTCAACTTGGCATTGGAGGAAGGAGTGTGGGCTAAGATTCTTAAAAACGTTAAGTCTGCATCTAGAGATGCAAGGGTGAGTCTTATACAATTCAAAATTTTGCATTGATTTTATTGGACCCCCTCTAGACTGTATAGGTTTGGTCTTAAAGACACACCCACCTGCTGGAGATGCCAATCGGAGGTTGGAGACATGGCCCATGTTTTTTGGTGGAGTGTCGAGATCCAGAAATTCTGGTCGAAGGTTCAGAATTTTGTGTGTGACGTGGTGGGCACTCGGGTTTCGTTTTGCCCCAGATTTTGTGTTCTGGGCGATGGGGCGGTCAACAATGTGGGGGATGGCCATATAGAGAACTGGGTTTTGACCTGTGTGATGATCTCCAGGCAGGTTATTTTGAGGGGTTGGAGGTCAGCTGGTGCGCCCCCATATCCGGAGTGGTGCACGGAGGTGGGGAGGGTGGCAGCTTATGAGGAGGTGTCATCGGGAAGACGGGTGGCTTGGATATGTTTATACGGAAATGGGGCAGGTATTTGGAGTTTTTGGAGGGCTCTCGGGTAGGATGTTGAGAGAGTAGTGTAATATAGTTAGTATGATTATTATGTGTGTGTTTGTATGTATGTATATATGTATGTGTATATATATGTGTATGTATGTATGTTTGTATATGTATGTATATACACTACTGGTCAAAAGTTTTGAAACACTTGACTGAAATGTTTCTCATGATCTTAAAAATCTTTTGATCTGAAGGCGTATGCTTAAATGTTTGAAATTAGTTTTGTAGACAAAAATATAATTGCGCCACCATATTAATTTATTTCATTATAAAACTAAAATTTAATTTTAAAAAAAAGTTTTTGAAATTGATGACTTGGACCAAATAATAAAGAAAAGCAGCCAATAAATGCCCAACATAGATGGGAACTCCTTCAATACTGTTTAAAAAGCATCCCAGGGTGATACCTCAAGAAGTTGGTTGAGAAAATGTCAAGAGTACATGTCTGCAAATTATAGGCAAAGGGTGACTACTTTGAAGATGCTAAAATATAACACAGTTTTGATTTATTTGGGATTTTGTTCAGTCACAACATAATTCTCACAGTTCTATTTATGTTATTCCATAGTTTTGATGACTTTACTATTATTCTAAAATGTGAAGAAGAAAAAAATTATAATAAAGAATGAGTAAGTGTTTTAAAACTTTTGACCGGTAGTGCATATATGTATATTTTTTTATATATATTTATATATGTGTGTCTGTTTGATTTTTATTTCTATATATTTACTTATGTTTGACCACAGGGTTGTTTTTTGGGGGGACGGGGTTGGAGAGGGGGGTTGTGGGGTTTAAATGTTGATTTTATATATATATATATATATATATATATATATATATTTTTTTTTTTTTTTGCATTTCATTGTTATTGTATGATTTAATAAAAAAATGTTAATTACAAAAAAGAGAAAACATGTAACGTCATAATGCACTCACCAGATTAAAGGCCCCAACACCAAGCTTAACACCTCCTTCAAAATGACCATGATTGTCACCATGAACATAACCTGAGGACTTCAGGACTGTATGTAGCTCCCTAAAATGCAAACACACACACACATGAGAACATAATGCAAGAGTTAAACATAGCCACACTAAGACTGGCTGCAAAAGTCATTTCCAAATCAAATTTGATCAGAAAAGTCTGAAAACATTCAAACACAAATCTGAAGTGATCCTCTTATGTATAACAATCAGGGTTGGGGAGTAACGGAATACATGTAACGGGATTACGTATTTAAAATACAAAATATAAGTAACTGTATTCCACTACAGTTACAATGTAAATAATTGGTAATTAGAATACAGTTACATTCAAAAAGTACTTTGATTACTGAAGAGATTACTTTGCATTTTATTGTCATTTGTTTCATTTAATATTTAGTCCTTTCAGATGGAAAACATTTATACATATAAATGATGAGATCTAAAGTGCATTTGAACAGCAGTGAAACACTTTCTTATGATGTTACATTCATACGAGCAGACAGAGAAGTAAGTTTGAAGTAAGTTTGAAGTAAGTTTGGAGCAGAAGAAATAGAAATAAACCTTGTGTAAATTGTCAGCTTTACGCTAAGCTAAAATGCTATTTCTAGCCATTTTACATGTATGTTACCAAGCATGTTTTTTATCAAGAAAATTCACGTTGTATCATAATTTCTTTTATTCTAGTAAGACTTTTGATATTAGGGCAAAAAATCGTATTCTTGATATTTTTGTATTGTTTTCCTGTAAAAATATCTAAAAATCCTTAAAACAAGATCAGTTTGATTTATCTTGTTTTAGAAACAACACTGCATAAGATATTTAGGTTTTTCAGAGAATGTACATTTAACATTACTTACTGTACTGGCAGAGTTTTTATAGTCAAAACAAGTGAAAATATCTACCAGTGCTGAAAAAGTAATCCAAAGTATTTAGAATACGTTACTGACCTTGAGTAATCTAACGAAATACGTTACAAATTACATTTTACAGCATGTATTCTGTAATCTGTAGTGGAATACATTTCAAAAGTAACCTTCCCAACCCTGATAATAATAAATTTTTCAAATGTAAAAATCAAAACCTTAGGTTACATATTTTGATTTGTATTCTGTGAATATATTAATTTTATTTTGAGTATGTGAATTAGGTCATTTATGAATCATATTTTGTAAATGAATTTTGAGACTATTCTGACCCCATATATATTAACTAATATTTTGACTTAATAAAACCAATTTATTTAGATGTTACCACATGAAGCACATTTTTAGGCTACCTGACAAGACATTTTTTAAAGTAAGACTTAAAAGGAATAGTTCACCCAAAAATGAAAATTGTTGTGGCCAGAACTTTAAAGTTCCAAAAAGCACATAAATGCAGCATAAAAGTAATCCATACGACTCCAGTGGAAGTCTTCAGAAGCGATGATAGGTGTGGGTGAAAAACAGATCAATATTTAAGTACTGTAAATCTCCACTTTCAACTTTACATTTACAGTTGCATTTACAGTACATTTATTCATTGAGCAGATCCTTTAATCCAAAATGACTTACAAAATGAGGAAGGATTCTTGTTGTTTCTCACCCACACCTATCATATCACTTTTAAAGACATGGATTTAACCACTGGAGTCATATGGATTACTATTATGTAATAAAATGAGTCAATGAGTCAGTGATGACAGAATTTCCATTTTTGGGTGAACTA
Organism: Myxocyprinus asiaticus; assembly: GCF_019703515.2. Lineage (NCBI taxonomy): Eukaryota > Metazoa > Chordata > Actinopteri > Cypriniformes > Catostomidae > Myxocyprinus > Myxocyprinus asiaticus. The sequence goes on along the minus strand of NC_059376.1, from coordinate 33,044,974 downwards.
CTCCTTTAAAGCATTATCTGAGCCATTTATGAACCATTTCTATCCTCACATTTCTATATTGTGACATTTTGGGGTAATCCAGTCATATTAAACAATATATCTTACTTGAATAAAGCCAAGTAATTTACCAAATGAAGCACATTTTAGTATATCTTATACTATTTTTTTACAGTTAGATTTACATTAATGCATTATTTGGCCCATTTATGAATCATTTCTATCCTCACAAGCCAGTTTTAAGAATTTTTATTTTACAATTGTGACTTTTTAAGAAATTTGGCCCATATACGTATTCTATGGAGACTGAAAAAAATGTCAACCTAAAAATCTGCTTCATGTGGTAACATCAAAATTAACTAGTTTTATTTAAGCCAAAAATATTATTTAACATAACATAGAATCAACCTGAATACATTTCAAACCAACAAATCTAAATATATGCTTTAGATCAGGCAGAAACAGCTCTTTAAGGTAGCAACAGCAGGTTACCACTTTTTAAAGTGTATACATACACACACACAAATGTACAAGGCTTTAGTAATGTTTTTATTATTATAATTATAATTTATAAATGCCTTTGTAAATGGTTTGCATTAATTGAGGTATTTTCTAATCAACATGTTGCTTTGCTTAGTCATAAAAAAAATATTGAGGTGCACCATTTATAAAAGCTCATCCGCATTAAACGGTTGAGGTGAGACTGTGCAGAGGACAAACCATTAGATCTTACTTGTATATCTGATAGCTGTTCCTCACTTTCATCCCTCCCTTTATGAAGCTGATCATATTTTCATCCTGCAAAATAGATATGAAGGTAGAAAAACGTAGACATTAACCACAGTCTGATATTTAGGCTAAAACATGTGAATCTCAGATAATCAACTTAACTTGATCCTCAGTAATACATTTCACTCACACAAACAGCAACAGGTCAAAGTAGGTTTTCAATCAGCAGCATAAGGACATATAAGGTCAAGAAGACCACTGGAACCCACCTGAAGGAAAGTGAGTGCTGCTCTCTGGAGGAGGCATTCAGCATAGCACACTTCAGCATGGAGCTCCTCTGGGGAGGACACAAAGGTTATTACAGTTTCAGTGTATCTATTGATATGGCATGGTGGGAGCACATCACATGGCCTCTTCAAAAAAATAAACAGTATCACCATAGCAACAAGAAGCCATAAATAACAAGCATATACTACATCTCAAAGTATATCCATATCTCAAAGACTTAATTGTTTATCAATGCACACTTACTTTCAAGGCAAGATTTGGTGAAATATGTATAGACACAAACCTTCTGTGGAGTTTTTGCTGTTGAAGGAAGACTTTTTACGGTATCTGTAATGACAAACACAGCCCTGTCAGTCCTACTAGACAACACAATGGTCCATCAGTACAGGTTACTTGATTACACACACTGTTGGCACATTTAGAGGTACCAGGACTCAGTTACAGTCCTAGACTGTGAAAGCTTGTCCCACTTCAGCAGACAAACCTACTCTAGACCCAAAATAAAAAATACAGCTTGATTCATTGTGTCCCTCATGCCACATAAATAGAGCAGTTGTACCTAAAGAGGACATAATGGCTGTCTGGTTTCTGTCTATTCAAGAAAATGGATTCCCATCTGAGACAAACATCCATTATTCTGATTTGGTTTTTTCTTCAGTTAAATTGTCACAAAGACAGACATGCAGATAAATGCAGGAGGGCTAATATATGTAGTCCACATATACACTGCAAAGTTTTGTGAATGATTTCCTTCCCCCTCTCTACTCTATATAAATCTCCACTTTCATTTCTACATTCTTCTTCTTTTGTTTTTTGGTGGTTCACATTCTTCGTGCATATCGCCACCTACTGGACAAGGAGGATAATTTATTTATTTATTTATCCCCTTTTCGCCCTAATTTGGAATACCCAATTCCCACTACTTGGTAGGTCCTCGTTGTGGCGCGGTTACTCAATCTCAATCCGGGTGGTGGAGGACAAGTCTCAATTGCCTTCGCTTCTGAGACAGTCAATCCGTGCATCTTATCACGATGCCCATAGTGCATGACACCGCAGAGACTCCCAGCACGTGGAGGCTCATGCTACTCTCCGCGATCCACGCACAACTTACCACGTGCCCCATTGAGAACGAGAACCACTAATCATGACCACGAGAAATTTACCCCATGTGACTTTACCCTCCCTAGTAACCGGGCCAATTTTGTTGCTTAGGAGACCTGGCTGGAGTCACTCAGCACACCCTGGATTCGAACTCGTGACTCCAGGGGTGGTAGTCAACGTCAATACTCACTGAGCTACCCATGCCCCTAGAGAGGAGAATTTATAGTGAAAAAAGATTTAAATAATGATTTGTTTCTCATCAACACCTTTCATAATTCTTCAGAAGACACAGATTCAACCACTGGAGTCGTAGGAATTGCTTTTATGCTGCCTTTATGTCCTTTTTTGGAGTTTAAAAGTTCTGGTCACCATTCACTTGCACTGAATGGACTAACAGAGCTGAGATTTTCTTCTAAAAATAATTTGTGTTCAGCAGAAGAAAGTCACTCATATCTGGGATGGCATGAGGGTGAGTAAATAATGAGAGAATTCTCATATTTGGGTGAAATATCCCTTTAAGTCTAAGCTATAACAGTAGTATTCCAAATACCTGATAACACAGATCTGCCATTCCATACTAAGGTCTACATTACAAGTTACAACTAATTGGGATCAATGTTTTGAGATGTATGGTTTACATATTGTACCAGAACTGGTTTATAGCACTGCATGGCAGCTATAATTGGGACCAGACAGTGTAACTGATGTATGGAAAGTAGTAGCAGCTATGATTGTCTGTGCATGTGTGTGTTTGTGTATGGGATCATCTGGGAGTGGCATTCCATTGCAACAGGGTCGGATGATGTGGCAGAGTGTATGTATGTATGTGTGTGTGTGTGTGTGTGTGTGTGTGTGTGTGCCTGGAAACACTAATATACAGCAGATTTTCTCATTGTGTCGTGGGCCTGTGAAATTCCTCTACCATCTGGGATGCTGTGATAGCCCAAGACAAGCACCAGCAGCATTCTGAGATTACATCACCAATACAAACGTGACATAACCAAGAAGAACCTGAAAATAGTGTATGTGTGCTAATAGGGCACTGAAATAGAATACACGCTCTACGCAGACACTAACCTGCTCTACGTTACCATTCATATACAGTGGCTCAAAAAGTTTTTGGACACTTTTAGACACTTAATTCACATTTTAAAAATGTTCATTGCATTAGAGACAAAATATCAACGTACGTGGCATCTGCAAACAAACAACTCTATATGCTTTCCTATTAAGTCATTTTTGAAATTCCTTATAATTAACTGGTCTCAAGGTGATGTTTACTGGATATATTAAGTCAGTTCATCACATTCGCTATGAACATGATCTTCAACCAGTTTGACAACCAGAAAGTCTCCAAATACTGTTTGTCTAAATTTTGAACGATACATCTATTGTTTTATCTTTTGAAATCGAATACAAATTATTGTTGTGAAATGTTTTTAAAAAATGTGTTTGTGCTCGTGTAAATTTTTTTAAATGCCACTTTTTTCTTTTTTAATATAATGCAGTGACATTCAGACATTTTTAGGTGTGGCTTAAGAGTCCAAATATTTTTGAGGCCACAGTGTATACTGTAAATATCATATATATCATCATATATACAAAACAAACCTTTGACACACAGCCTGTGCCTCTTTCATGGTGTTTCCTGCTGCCAAGATATCCTCCGGGTTGAAGGTCATCATGGCCTGCATTTCCAGTATGGTGGCATATGTGAGCGCATGGTACATGCTTTCTGTATTCCTACCAAAAAACACAAAAGAAGGTGATGCATTATCTATATATAGAACAAAGGAGAAGGTGTGTGACTCAGTGAGGGTAAGAGAAAGTTCACCTTTGAACCATTCAATAAAATCACATATACAACATGAGACCTGAAGAGGGAGGAATGTATTTGGGTAGCATGACAATCGCAAAATCAGAGTGACAATATAAAACTAATGCTAAAACATTAACAAAAATAACAATATGAAAAACAATCACAGCAATACTTTCAAACAAGCTGTCAAATAAAAAGTGTGAATACAGTATTCTTGACATTTTCTCTATGTACAGTAAGTGGTCATAAATTGTTTCCATCTATTTCCACTCAGCACAATTTTTGTTATTTATACTAAATTTTATGCATTTATATTGTATAACTAAATTTAAAGTGGTTGAAAAAGTGCAACAAATGTATCGCTGTATGCAGTAATGTTTGCGCCATGTTAATTTTACTTGCAAAATTAAATTTTGATTTAATGCATCAAAAATTTTAATTTTAGTGGTTTTAATTTTTTTCAGTGTAGGTTCAGTTCTTCCAGGAGAAGAGTAGAATGTGACACTACTGGTCCAACATTCCTGGTTTAAGAGAAGTCTGGCTAAACAGGTTTACCACTCTTTCCATTGCATGGGTGGAATTGGAATAATGTTGGTGTGAACAGGAATGTGCATGGCATATTTGCTTGTCTCATATTTAGCATCCTCTAACCAATAAATAGATTTAATTATTGGTAGATTACAAATCTGGGAAGCTTTCTGATAATTTAATGGCTCAGGGTGCTACGAAACACACAGATAACAATATGCCACAAGGACATCACACAATGCATACCATAAGCATACCACACAAACCTGCAAATCAGCTTTTCACATGAAGGCATACTTGCTTTGTCATTGAACAGGATTGTTATTTAGATATGAATGGGCTGACTTGCGAAAACTTGGCAAACTCTTGAAGCAATATTTTACCAAAAAATGAAACATTTTCTAATCATTTAACTACCCTTATGTCCAACCCCTATGGCTATCTTTCTTCAGTGGAAAAAACAAAACATATGTATCATAAAAGTTTTGTGTGCTATATTCCAAGTCTTCTGAACATTAGCTTTGTGTGAATAACAGACAGAAATTTAAGTCAATTATTAACTGAAAATCTTTCTCTCTGCTACTTTTAAGGTGATTTTTTGATTTTCTTTGGGAGCTTGACTGCTCATGGTCACTGTATTTTAATTGTGTTTTAATTGTTTGGAAAAGAGCAGTGTGAATATTCTGCAAGACATCTCCTTTTGTGTTCCACAAAAGAAAGAAAGTAAATGAAAATTATGCCAGAATTTTCATTTGGAAAATTGGCTGGGGAAAAAAGTGTTAACACCCAACGGCTCTAATTTCTGAGAGAAACTAGACCCTCAAATGAATATCAGACTTCGAAACAGTGTTTGTCCCAATGCTGTTGTTGCTTCTGCTGTTGCTGTTTTTGAAGGGAATCAAACATTGGCCCGAGCTCCTGACCAATGTGAATCGTTAATTATAATGTCAAAGTCAAATCAGATGTCCAGCAAAACACAGCACCAGGACAATCAACAGAAAGATCTTCACTCCCTACTTAAGCCCTTCGTGTTCTCAGTATCTTTGCTACATTGTTGTTTGATGTGAAGTACTTACCTCACTCTCTCTGCCTAGTTGGTCCTGTCTCGTTTATCTGTTTGGTTGCCCAACTCTGCCCGCGTGTCGGGAGTGTGGTTGCCTTCCAGTTTGCTGTATGCTTGTTCTCTGTGCTCACGAGACTTCAACGAAGGATTCCTCGGCTCTGCCCGCGTGTCGGAAGAGTGATTGCCTTCCAGTATGCTGGGCGCTGTTCTCTGCACCTCACTATGCTTTAATGGAGGATTCCTACAGGTCAGCTCCTGACTTCCACAACGCACATACTCGCCTATGAACACACTATTCATGGATTTGCCCTTTGCGTGGCAATGGCGCGCACACATCCACAAACTTCTCCCCGATACTGCAGCCGGTGCCAGGATCCTCAGCACAGCTGTGAATATTTATTGTTAATAAATCCTTTGGACTGTTCCTCTGCTCTTAGATCTCTTTGTCTCGCTCTCGCTCTCTGACCGAACAATCTTGCCAAGTATGGACCCAGCGGAGGAGTCTACTCTTTGCTCCACCCTCTCTCAGCAGGGAGCTTTTCTGGGATGTTAGCAGAATCAGATCTCCGTATCTAACCGGGCTCTGGAGCTGATGGCGTCGCAGCTTGCTGAGCTCACCTCTGTCATTCAACAACTCCACCTACCTCCCGATGCTGGTCCCACTCAGGAAGCACCCTCACCGGCTCCGGCGGTTCCCCATGTTTTTGGGCGCTCAGAGGCTCGTACCCTCCTCCAATTCCATTTTCAAGTGAGGCGGTATCCTGCAGCACATTCCTTTCACAATGTTCCCTGTTCTTCACGTTACAGTCCTCCGCTTTCCCATCGGAGACAATGAAGGTGGCTTGTGTGATCACACTCCTCACCGGAAGGACCAGTGAACGGGGGACCGCCATGTAGGACAACAGACATCCCTGTTGTGCCTCTTTTCACGCCTTCTCCATGGAGCTCTGCCGAGTTTTTGATCGATCGGCTCAAGGTTGGGAAGGGGTGAGGGTCTTATCCAGACTGTCTCAAGGAGATCAGCGAGTCTCAGATTATGCTATCGAGTTTCGCACCCTGGCTGCTTCTTGTGAGTGGAACGACCACGCCATGTGGGACCGGTTTCTGCATGGGCTTTCCGACGACATCCAGGACAAAATCTATCCTTTGGATCTGCCTCCACGCTTCGACGATATGGTGGATCTGGCTATCCAAGTCGATCAACGTCTGGCCTTATGCCGTCGACTCCACTCTCCACTTACCCGGGCAGCTGGCCATCCTACCCGGTCCTCTACTTCGGCCAAGTCACCAGAATCACGGCCCGACACAGAGCCCATGCAAGTCGGGAGAACTCAGATTTCACATAAGGAGAAGTAGCAACGCCTCATTCATGGACTATGCTTTCATTGTGCCCAGTCTGGTCATTTCTCTGCTTCTTGTCCAGTAAAAGACACCACTCATCAGTAGGAAGGGGGTTACTGGCGAGTACAACACCTTTGGACAAAGTCTTTGGACTTTGTACACTTCTCCCGGCCCAGCTGCAGTATGGATCTACCTGTCACACGGTCTCAGCTCTGGTGGATTCCGGAGCCGAAGGGAACTTTATGGACATCGACTTGGCTTCCAAATGGGGGCTTCCTATGGTCCAATTGGATAAACATATCACCGCCCACACCCTCAGTGGCATACCCCTCTCCGTCATCACCCAGTCCACCAAGCCAGTCACCTTCGTCTCTGGAGATCATATGGGGCAGCTGTCCTTTTACCTGATCCAATCTCCATCGGCACCGGTAGTGTTGGGGCATCCTTGGTTCGTAACGCACAACCCACACATGGACTGGTCAATCAACACTGTTCTTGCTTGGGGTCCTTACTGTTTTTCGCACTGTCTTAACTCTGCTGTCTCCCCTGTCTGGTCTTGTGTTTCATTGCAGGATGAACCGGCAGATTTATCCGAAGTACCTTTGACATACCATGACTTGAGGGCGGTGTTCAGCTGGTACCACGCCACAACCCTTCCTCATTGCCCGTACGACTGTGCGATTGAACTACTTCCTAGTACCTCTCTGGCAGCCAGTCTCATCCGCCCTTCCTCGTCGCCGACAGGGGCGGGGTTCTTCTTCATGGAGAAGATGGCTCGCTTAAACCCTGTATAGATTATCGGGTGCTGAATGACATCACAGTGAAGAATCGCTTTCCTTTGTCGCTGATGTCCTCAGCTTTCAAACTCTTGCAGGAAGCGTCTGTCTTTAGGAAGCTGGACTTATGCAATGCTTATCACCTTGTCCGGATTAGGAAGAGGGATGAGTGGAAGACAGCTTTTAACACCCATAGGGGGCACTCTGAATATTTGGTCATGCCTTTCGGATTGGTCAGCTCTCCCGAAGTCTTCCAGGGGCTTGTAAATGACGTGCTTAGAGACATGGTTGATTGTTTTGTGTTTGTCTATCTAGATGATAGATTGATCTGATCTTCTCCCAGAATATCCAGGACCATGTTCAGCACTTTAGGCAGGTGCTTCAGCGACTGCTAGAGAATTGGCTGTTCGTCAAGACGGAGAAGTGCACTTTTCATGCATAGTCAGTTCCGTTCCTGGGGTTCATCATTTAGTCTGAGGGAGTGCACATGGACCCTGCTAAGGTCAGAGCTGTCTCCATCTGGCCAACTCCAGATTTTCACAAGGCACTGCAGAGGTTTCTGGGGTTCGCAAATTTCTATCGGAGATTTATTCAGAATGACAGCCAACTCGCCGCACCTCTGACGGATCTCACATCCACCCGCACTGACTTTTGTTGGTCCCCACAGGCTGAGGCCGTGTTCTCTAAATTAAAGGAGCGCCCATCTTTTTTACTCCAGACCCTGATTGTCAGTTCGTGGTGGAGTTGGATGCATCTGAGGTTGGTGTTGAAGTGATCCTGTCGCAGTGCTCTTCCTCGGATGGAAAGATGCATCCGTGTGCTTTTTTTTCGCACCACTTAACACCAGCAGAATGGAACTACGACATCAGTAACCATGAATTGCTTTATGTCCGGTTGGCTTTGGACAAGTGGCGTCATTGGTTAGAGGGTTCAAGGGTCTGTCAAGGGTCGTGGTCTGGATTGATCATAAGAACCTAGAGTACATCTGTAGTGCCAAACGCCTTAACTCTAGACAGGCTTGCTGGGTACTATTTTTCACACATTTTAATTTACATTTTACATTTACATTTACATTTATGCATTTGGCAGACGCTTTTATCCAAAGCGACTTACAGTGCCCTTATTACAGGGACAATACCCCTGGAGCAACCTGGAGTTAAGTGCCTTGCTCAAGGACACAATGGTGGTGGTTGTGGGGATTGAACCAACAACCTTTTGCTTACCAGTTATGTGCTTTAGTCCACTACGCCATTTTAATTTTGTCCTCTCGTAGGAGAACATCAAACCCAACTCTTTGTCTCGATGTTTCGAGGTTGAAACCTCCTCCGTCCCACCGGAAACAATTCTACCCGCAACTCGAGTGGTGGGCATGGTATACTGGGAGGTGGAGGCTTAAGTCCTTGCTGCACTATGAAACACCGCACCCCCCGCTACGTGCCCAGTGGGGCGGTTATTTATTCCGCGAACAGTTCGGATGTACATCCTACAATGGGTTCACTCATCCAACGTCGCTTGTCATCCAGGGGCGACTCACACCCAGATGCTCATTAGACAACGATTCTGGTGGCCATCGCTTGTGCGGGACGTACGCCTGTTCATAGCCACTTTCTCCATTTGCATGACTAACCCCCCAGCTGGGCTCCTCCAACCGCTGTCTGAAATAGCCACGGGTTTTGTAACTGGTCTCCCCCACCCCCTCTCATGGCAACACAGTTGTTTTGACTGCAGTGGACCAGTTCTTGAAGGCGGCTCATTTCATTCCCCTCCCCAAATTACCCACAGCGAGGAAGACAGCGATAACAGTCATAAACCACGTCTTCCACATTCATAGCCTCCCGGTCGATGTGGTTTCTGACAGAATTTGTGTCGCATTTTTGAGGAGAATTCTGTCGACAGCTTGGGGCTACAGTGAGTTTGTCTTCTGGGTTCCACCCCCAGACAAATGGGCAAGCGTAGCGGGCGAATCAGGACCTGGAAAAAACCCTGTGATGTGTGGCTTCCCATAATCCATCTTCTTGGAGCTATCATTTAGTCTGGATCGAGTACGCCCACAACTCCTTGCAGTTGTCGTCTACGGGGTTATCACCCTTCCAGTGCAGCCTCGTTTATCAGCCCCCTCTGTTCCCCACACAAGAACCAAAAGTTCAGGTCCCGTCCGCCCATGCATTTATTCAGAGGTGCCGGCGCACCTGGAAAGCCGCCAGAGAAGCCCTCAAACGGACTGGCACCGGTCTAAGCCCCCAGCTTATGTGTGCGGGCAATAGTTTGGTTGTCCTCTAAGGACATTCCGCTCCGACTCCCCTCACGTAAGCTGGGTCCCAAGTTTATCGGGCCATTTCCCATCACCAAGGTCATTAGTCTGGTGGCGGTCCATCTTAAACTACTCCCTCAACTCAACCGCATTCACCCTGTTTTTCACGTCTCCAAAATTAAGCCCGTTTTACTTCTAATTTACACCCCACCACACCTGTCCCACCTCCTCCACGTCACGCTCGGGTCATGGCTCCGGCGAGTTTGTCGGTTTGTTCTGTGTGTTTTGTTATTTTCTCTCCCTCATGTCTTGCAGGTGCTGCCGGCATGCATGATAAGAACAGTGATTAGAACAGATAATGAAACATACAATAGACTTTCAAAAGAAGGTCTCTCTGCCTCACACCCATGTGCACAAAAGGAGCATCTAATAGAACCTCACTGTGTTCTATGGACTAAAGTCAGGCATGAATGATCCCAGCCTAGACCCTCTCCCACATCTGTAATCATTACAGCTCACACAAAAACAGTAAAACACAACAGGTCAAGCTGTATATAGACACTTTATACATAAATTCTTACCTGCTCTTAAGTCTGGTCAGAGCCCCGTCAAATTCATTTTGCAGGAACAGATCCAGTGCTGCCATGCAGTCTTGAAGAGCCACTGACAGGTCAGATTTCTCCGACCTAACATGCATCATATACATACAGAGAAGAGGGATAGATTATTTGAAAGTGATAGACGGAGCAAAGGGAGAAAGGGAGAGAAAGAAAAGGTGATCATAAATATATGCTACTCTGAAAAGCATCGGTCTTAATGTGATACCAAACTCCAAAATGACACATTTCTTTTCTCCCGTAAACATAAAGGACAGTCATCACAACCCTTATCATCACAACCCTTATCATCACAACCATTTAGGTTAACATGTAAGAGATCTTCAGGGTTTCACACCAATTTATTTTACTGCACCTTTAAAGCAGTATGTGACAAGGAGGAAGGTGGGGCCGGGTCGTGACTATGCACGCCCAGCCCCCAATCGGGCTAATCAGCCAAGGAGAGGGATAAGTGCAATGAGATGCGGCAGTTCGTTAGAGAGCTACAGGCAGCTGCCCTGTATGTGTTTATGTTTGTGTGTTTTTGTTTAAGTTTATTAAAACATTACTTTCATGCTTCGTCTGGTTCTCGCCTCCTCCTTTCCATTGAACCCTGTTACACAGTAGTTCACAAAAAAGAAGAACTTTGCACTTTAAAATCTGTGTGCACGCATGCAGACTATTTATTTACTTATTAAACGCATCCTTTGCTATTTACAAAACTGGAGAGCCTTTGAATAAAATGCACAAGTCATATGGACTACTTTAAGGGTGCCTTTATGCTTCTTAAATGTCATATTGGAGCTTGAAAGTAACGGCTATGACAAAAACTAACACACAATACCGGAGCACTGGAAAATGGAAAATAGCATTTTTTTGCCATTTTCAGCTGAAATTTTTCAGCAGATGACTTTTGGTGCATAATTTTTTGTGGTTTGGCTTTTCGTACCACAAAAGCACATAGTGACCAGGGACTGCCGAGCTCCAAAAAGGGCAAAGTCTCAAAAAGCATAAAAAGTGGTCCATACAACTTGTGCACTATATTTCAAGAATTCTGAAGCCATATGATAGATTTCTGTGAGGAACAGAATGACATTTAAGTTTTGTTTACTAAATAACATTATTCCTCTTTACCACAGATTTCAAATCTAATTTGCTGTTGTGTGCATTCAAACTTGTTGTGTCACAGTTGGTTGTGAGACACACGAGAACAGTGGCATTTGGTGCCACAATGCATCTTGACACACCCTTTTTGAATATACGGGAACGTGAATTTTAAATCTACAGCAGAGGGGAGAATAATCAATGAAAAACGACTTACATTCCAGTCTGTTCCTCACACAAAACTTTCACATGTCTTTAGAACACTAAATATAAAGCACACAAGTCAGATCGACTACTTTTATGGTGCTTTCACTGTATGAAAAAAGATCAATGTGAACATTCTTCAAAATTACTCCTTTTGTGTTCCACGGAAGAAAGTTATATGGATTTGGAATGCCATGAGGGTAAATGGTGACAGAAATGTTCCCCATTTCTTTTAAGTTCAAGTGCATATATCATAAATGATAACACATCTAGTTACATAACAGAACTACTGATCACCTTCCGACCATGATAATTCTCTAAGGAAACACAACAGTTTGTGAATTGGTTCAAAGGTCTGGTGATCAGGTGTGATGTCTGAACTGGACGTTTAAGCTCACACAGCAGGTCTCTCTGAGAGTCTGCCAAAAAGCTAACACCTCCTCCAATCATCCTGTTTCATGTTAGTGTGACGTCACAGCTCTCTGATGCAGAGAACTGCCCCCAGAGCTTCTTCATTTTGATACAAAAGCAGCGAGACTGATGTCACCTTCAAACACACTGAGGCACAGGTGAGTGAGTGAGTGTAGGTGTAGTGGCACATGGTGAAAAAATGTGGGAACATGACTTATAATGCCAAGAGGAGTGTTCAGATTGTATCTGTGGCTGCAAAGTATATATACGGATATTTTCTTGAAAAAAAGTGATAAATTATAACTTTGCCATCTAGGGGCTTTATATATTTATAAAGAAAATCAATGATGGCCTATATAACATCACTATATATTAGGGGCTATTCTTCAAATACATACAAAATAAATGTTAATTTGCATATTTGAAGAAATTCTTGTGTTCATTAGCTGTTAGCTCTTGTGTTCAAATCAGTGTATGAATGTGTAAGAGGGCTGTGAGCCATGAAACAAGACCTAACAGCTCACAAAACACTAAAGGAACAAGCATTTTTCCTCATTCCTCAATCTGATGAATCATGTTCTTAATGGATCTTGGCAACGTAATGAGTGAAATCACCAAAAAAATCTATGTAATTTTAGCTTAACTGTATAGCACTTTTCACAATACTAGTTAAAATGTAGTTTTACGAAGAATAGTGGCTCACAAACCTCCAGTGAACAAGCAATATGTATACATTCATAAGTCCAAATTGTCCATTGTTATAATTACCACTAAAAGACTAAATAATTTCAAGGCTGTGAACAACCCTCTGATCCAGTAATTTGATCTTGATTTTCTGATGGGAATTTGTAACCTCTCAATATACAATACTTATTAACATAACACTTGTTGTGTGACCAAAGGTTTAAGTACTTCTCTTATGAGAAGGCAAAGCACATGGAGACGAACATGATCAAAGCCCATTGTTTTTCATACACACATACTAGGGACACATTCTTCACATTTAAAGTATCAGTTAAAATTAATTTCTAGATTGCGTAGAATTTTGGAATGATCCTGACCTCTGCCTTCCCCCATTGAGATTACAACACGCCACCTAATCTAATTATACCTAACAAGCACTTGCATACAGTTTTTCCTTCCTGAAACATTCTGCTGAAAACAGCCATTTATGAACCTTTTCTGCATGTGGACAAATGAACTGAGAATCGAGAGAAAACAATAGGACAATGGCTCTGGCCTTTCTCGACTGAGACAAATTAAAGGAATAAATGTGACTAAATGAACTGCACGTCTTTACATTCCAAACAACGGGCTGTACAGAGACGCTCTTTATGTTATCTGCTCGGCCAATAGCAGAGCATCTGTTGGCTCAGGCTACTGTCAGACCTATAGCAGGAGAGACTGGTTTGGTTGTAGGGTCTCTTCAGCTCTTCGTCAGGGTAATGAGTGGCAAGTGACTTCAATGCTGTTGTCTACCGATGCTAATGGAGCATGCTTCCTGCTCATACAATGTCAAATGCCCACAGCATAGAATCATAATCTGCAATCTTAAAACAAGGGGGGTATATGTTTAACAAAAGATGGAAGTCAAGAGGGTTATCTTGTGTTCTAATGTAATTTAAACAACACTGATACGGTGGTTCATTTTTTGAACAGGGATGTAGACTGTACATCTGCATCACTGTTAGTGATAAGACGTACCATGTTTGTAAGCCGTTAAGTTTTGGAAAGTCAGGGCCTGCAGTTTGAATTTAATGGGACTGTTTGTGCTAAACACATGAAACCACAAAATGTGTTGCTTGTTGAGGAGTGCTATTTTGCTAAGTGATCAGACTTGATTTTTGCCTGCTGGGTGTTAAAATGAGCTGAAATCTCTTAAATAATTTGTGCTCCATTTTCTTCTATGCAGACTGTACACATCCAAATCAACATGACCATGGAAAGTCGGCATGTTGTTTCCGAGAGTTCTGGCACCCAAGGATCGGCCACATTATGCCAACTCACGGACAAGCACCATTTTCTATCAGGCATTTTTGCATCAGCTCCAGCATGTTTACCTTCCCCTGTGGTGCGACCTGGAAGAGTGTTGCATTAGCAATGCTGGAGACCCAAGTTCGGATCCAACCTTAAAACAAGGAAGTAATTAAATATTTAGGTTTAGGTTGGGGAGTACAGTTTATAAAACATTCATTCCTCTTCACTGTATTACAGCCTGTACAGCTGAAAACAACTCGCTTTTGGTGCCCCTCCGTGGACATTACACCCAGAAAATGAAGCTCATTTGTGCCAATATGCACAAGCCACTAGAGGCACAGTGTTTCATATTTCTGTAAGCACAGACAGATTTCAGTTAAAGGAAAGTCAACCCTACTGTTTCCGATTTCACTGTGAGATTCAGTATTCTGCTCCATTCCAAACTTCAAGTTTGATTAACCCTGACCTGCGAATTTGGATAGGCAGAGGACGTTTAACCAGCAGACGATCTAAACATCACACACACCTCTCAACATGATCATCTGTTCATGTACCCTGAAATCGACCCCTTTCTGTCAAATTACTAACAAACGCTTTCCCCCATTATATACATATATATATATACATATATATATATATATATATATATATATATATATATATATACACACACACATTATAAAACTTTACCTGTGACTCTACTGATAGTGTGTTGCATGGGTTCACCGCATTCACATAAACAATGGTGAGTTTGATTTAGAGGATGCATTTTCTCTCTAAAATTATTTTTTAACTCCACTGACAGTTAGGTTTAAGGTTGGGGTTTGGGGGTAGGATTATTAAAAATCCATTCCTGTTGACTGTATTACATCAACAACACTTTCAGCTTTGGCCACTGGGAGCAGTGGTTCGAATTTCAGTACACAAACTGATTTCAACCTCTTGCAGTGTGTTCAGTCTGGACCTCTTGGCTCAATAGAAAGAATATATATTTGAAATTTGCATGGTTTCCATAGTTGCGGGAAAGTGAGTACAGTAGATGGCATATTTTAAAATTTTAAATATAACGTAACTTATAATTTATTATTTATACTTATTAATCTACAACAGAATCCTTATAGCGGTCCAAAGTAATTTCACATGCTCAAAACCTTGTGTGACTGTGGCTTTAGACTTACATTGAACGAGGAACCCGAGCCATATATAGGGACCAGATATCTAGGGACCGAGCCAAATCTAGAGACTTGCCATTGGACTTGTGACTTGGGTCATTTAGCAACCATCTAGCAACGCCCTAGTAACCAGCCAGAACACCCTAGCGAGCACATAGCAACGCACTAAAAACCACTCAGTACACCATAGCAACCACAGAAACACAGTGGCAACCACCCACAATATCCTAGCATTGTGATGCCGACTCTGCACTGGCAAGCATCATTCATATTTTCAGCAGTTGATGCACACACATAAGTTTAACTCTGTGACACTCCTGAATGTGTTTACTGACACAAAAACCCCAAAACAAAACGTCCCTCAGGTTTCATAATGTAAAACTAGACAGTCAGTAACAATCAAGCCAGATAATGATCAGATTTCTTCATTTCTTACACTTCCTCCCTGACACTGATACCAGATATTACAGCAGGGTCATTTCTGAATGAATGGAGAACAGTGTATGCTATATTGAGCGTGAATATAGCAAAAGGAAGTAGGCTGAAATTTGCTTAAAAGCTACAGCACAGGGAAAATGAACCTTTGCTCTTTCTGAAACGTCGGTACAGTGCTCAATAAACTAATGTGGTGATGCTAAGCAATTCTGAAAAGATGGTGCCTCCCGGGGGCTAATTGAGTGCTGAAGATCATCACTAGATTGACTGAACCAAAAAAGGTGACACTAAATATTCACATGCACGTTCACTGCAAAGAGACCTGGTGGTTAAAGGGATAGTTCACCCAAAAATCATGTCACCAGACTTACTCCCCCTCACCCATGTTGTTCCAAGCCCAAATTACTTCATTTTGTCTGTGAAACACAAAAGGAGATTTTAGGCAGAATGTTAGCCTCAGTCACCATTTACTTTCATTGTATGGAAGTGAATGGTGACTGAGGCTAACATTCTGCCAAACATCTCCTTTTACACTCCATGGAAGAAAGTCATACAGGTTTGTAACAAGGGTAAAGGTGAGTAAATGATGACATAATCTTCATTTTTGGGTGAACTGTCCCTTTAACACATTAATTCTACACAACGCAAGCGAGGCAATTACAGCCTCTCTGAAAGCAAGGGCATCCAAAACAATTACCTGTCTAAAATATCCAAAACCTCTCCTGTTTTTCTAGTTATGCAGCCTGTTAAAGCACTCTCCTTTATTATGTTACTGTTAATATAGCTTAAATAGTCTTCAATCTCTGCTAAAACAACATTCACACAACAATCTTACCCGTTTGACAGAGTTTCTGCATCTCTTGACATTTTCATCTAGTAAGGTGTGATCGTGGAGTGCAGTAAAGCGAGAGAGAAAAAGAGTGAGAGACACGGAGGAAAAAAGAAATAAAAGAAGAAAGAACAGACGCAGAGTAATTCACAGTGTGTGTGAGAACAGGCCTTTGCACTGGCTGCTATCAGCAGAGCAGCAATTTCCCTCTGGCTACAGCACACACTCACTCACACACACACACACACAGGCTGCAGATAGGACAGCGGGGCAGGAACGCAGAGCTTAATAAGATTGGGATGACTATCAAGTGAACATACTCATCTTCTCTATCTTGTCGTCGCCCCGCCTTCTAAACACACACACAGAGTCAAATACACATAAAGAGTTATACAAGCCACCTTAACCTCCTCCTCTTCTCAGTATCACCCTCATGCTACACATTGCATCCTAGCCTCTGATTGGTCAATAAGAATCGGTTCCTTAAGAATCCGCCCCTCTCCCGAAGATAGAGATGTAGCAGAGTCAAGTGACAATCTAAACTCTAAATCAGTCAACAACACTGGACACAACAATAACCCTGTATTAGTAAATCAGTGCTTGATGGTGGAGAGAGATCATGAGATGCAGAGGACGGCTGCAGTCCACAGAATCAGCACAAGGAAGTGCCTGTGGCAAGTTATGGAGTGAGAGATGACGTGTTAAAGAGAAAAAGGAAGAATGAGGAT